>NW_027526407.1:3439743-3547278 GCF_048455015.1 Haemaphysalis longicornis | reverse complement strand
GATGGCGCAGCCTGACGAACGTTTCCCTAAACGTTTAAAGCAAGGCTGTACTGCTTTCGTCCACCGAGTTCATGGAGGATGCGAAAATGAACTTTTTACCGGAGACACCCCCCCCCCCCCCCCCCCCTGCAGGCGATATACCCATCGAAGCGATTCTCGTGGATTGCCGGGCCCGCGGTTGCCGCCTGCATGCGCCGACAGCGGTCGCCACAGCCGCTGTGGCTGAGGCAGCCAACCACCACCGCAGTTTCGGGAAACGTGACTCGTCTTGCGCCCGGCGAAGAGGGAAGTGTGCGTTCGCCATGTATGAACGCCGCGTTCGCTGGCCTCCCTCTGTGAGCGTAGCACGGAACCGAACGGCTTTGAGACTTGGTCGGCAATGCAGCTAAACCAAAAGTTAACCAAGCTAAACCCAGACTCAGCCAGACTAAGCGAATCTTTTGCTTTTTATATCCAAGCTTGGCGAAGCTAAGCCGCACCCATTTTTGAACTCGTTCAGTGGCCAGTTTTGGCTTCCTTGGCCCAACGTGGGGCACGATAATTAGGAAGCTCATTATGCTATCACTTCATTGCCCCTTTTTTATTTTGGCATTTTATTTCTCTTCGCGCCGCCAAACTGCACCGCTCGTTCTCAGACGCGATATAGCTTGGGTAGTAATATAAACAAAATAATATTCGTACTTCATGTACCACACCTGAAATGTATGTTGATTCTTTTCAGTACACCTAAATTTGCATTCAGAAATACCTGCCAATGAAGACCACAATAAATGTATAGTTTAAATAACTGGTACCTTTTTGAAAAACCTTGCATGAGCACAGCCGAGAAAGCTGTCTCGATTGATTGATTGATTGTAGGGTTTAACGCGCGACACAATGCAGGCAATGAGGGGCGCCGTAGTGGCGGGCTCGGGATTATTTTGACCACCCGGGTATCTTTAACGTGCGCCGAAATCTCATACACACGGGCGTTTTTTCTTTTCGCCTTCATGAGAAAAGAGGCCACCACGGCCGGGAGTCAAACCCGCGACCTCGTGCTCAGCAGCGCAACGCCTAGGCCACTGAGCCACCACGGCGGGTGAAAGCTGCCTCGAACATAGTTGTTTCAGAGTGAGGAAAGTGCCCTCGGGGCGGCGGCAAGCTACACAATTGTTTCACAGTGCCACGAAACAATGCCCAGTCGAAACAATGCTCAGTCATTTCTGCCACGTATTTACAAAATTGACGAACAACGTCGATCGCCAGGAGCCTAAATAAGTGAAAGACATCAATGTACGACCTAAAGTAGGACGTTTTCCTGAGAAAAACTTCAATGCAAACGCACTCAACCAAAAAAAAAACTATATTGCCTCAGTGTAATAGCTGTTATACTTTTGCCTTTCTGAAATATCTCCCATAAAAAGCGCTTTCAAGGCCTCCTTTTTAGGCGTTAGGTATTGCGAAAGTAAACATAAAATTTCCAACAAGGTGGTCATGTGAGCAATGCACATTTCTGGAAATTTCCAGTTAGAAAGGCATTCTACGGCTGCAATTTTGCGGATTTCCACGAGCCGGGTGGTGCACACTAAAAATACGTTTTCGTGGATTGGCAAAGAGCGAAAGGAGTGCTACAATGACGCAGAAAAACGGCTCCCTTCTTATATTACCACCATCAATTGTGTTGCTTTATTTGGCACTGATATGTTATTGATGTTTCTACAACACACTAGTAGACAATGCCGCTTATTATCGGGACCGCATACCGAAGTTATGACAGTGCTTTTGTTTTTATTCCCGTTTCTTGGGTAATTTTTGTAACTTTCACGAACGCGGCGGTTGTTGGGAGGATAATGTTCTCAGCCTTTCAGGAAGTGGATGTTAGTGCATAGGTATGTCTTTTTTTTTACAAAAAAGGGCCTAGACGGAAATAGCTTAATAATACACACCTGAAGGGAAACTTTCCGGATCTGAAATGTATTTAACTTGGCTTTGTTGATAATCTTCGCTAGAAGTAGCTATATTTACTGCTCAAATTAATGACAGTGCCAGCACACGCGTAACAAGTAAAACGTTCTTAATCACGTAATATTTAGTGTTTTTCCGCTCCTATTATACACAGCCGAAAATTCAGTACTCCACATATTAGTTTTCCGCCAATGCCACCCGAGTATGGTTAAACCTGATACATTTGCGTTTTTCACCTTAAAAGAGTACTGACACGGAATTTTTTGCGTGCGTTTTTTTCGCTGCTATGGGTGCCTACTGGCCCACTAATCATAGAATGGCATATTAGATGGTCGATATCGGCGTAAACAATCATTTACGGCATCGTTTATTCGTGTCACTTTTGGTTTCGACAAAACACACGCCGAGCGGCTGCCATGACAGTAGGTATCACCTGACGTCACCATTATTGTCACAACGCTGCCGCTCTAGACGCGCTCGTCAGCGAGAGCATGCTTTCGCCCAGAACGGCCGAGGTATTTACTGTCTTCGCGCGCCCAGGCAGCAAGACATCAGCTCCAAAACCATGAAGTGTAGACACGGTGTAGCAACGTGCTCCAACCGCAGCCAGGGCGCCAGCTACATCACGGGGGCCCCGACATCGGCAGTTTTGGGGCAAGTAGCAGATGATGCCATGCGGGCCCGCTGTGGGCTTCCTCGTGCGGGCAGAGATTAAAATGGATTTACAATATCTTATACTCAACGGGTACTGTTGAAACTTGCTGGGAGATATCTTCTCATAAAGAGAAAGAATTTTACATTGTTATCTCAGCTTTGAAATTTCTAGTCATTACTCCTTTAGGTGGTGTTTGCGTTTTCACTTGAAGGCTGCTTAATATGAAACAGTAAATACCAAGAATATTCGGTAGTTGTTGGTAATTACGTATTTCTGAACAACTTATCTGGTGAGCCTATTCACATGTTGACCCTGTTTTAATTTAAAATCCGCGTTTGTGCAAGTAAAACGAAAGAAAGACTAATTTCACAAAATGAATTTTTTTTGCTCTAAAACGTTTATACAAACTATTTATTACTGTGGAAAACATTTTGTGAGGTGTTCTCTTGCCGGAACTGCATTTTTTTAACTGTTATTGTTATTTTAAGTACACATGGAAGTTACCCTGTGATGGTGCTCGGTATGCTGTGAGGTTCACACAGTTGTATATGACACAGTAGTGCATGTGAATGTTCATAAAACTCTGACTGTTCTTCAAAAGTATTCTACTTATAACCTGGTTTTGAAAACAAAAGTGCTCAAAACATCGCTGTGCTCATGGGGTTTTCGGGTTTTCCTGTTATGAAAACGTTTCCCGCCCTTGATAAAAACAATACGCCGCCATCGAATGTAATGTGTTATGATTACGTGAACATATTGCGTAGCGTCTTCACAAACTAGTGTGGCTCACTGTAATAAAGAGAAGTTTCGTTTCTTTAGGTCATGTGTTCTCAATCATGTTCCTGGTAAAACAGCGCAAAATGCAAGTTTTGAGGTTGGCAGCCTTGTTTGTACCACGTTTTTGCAGGGTGACAGAAGCATCGCTAGGAAATGCACAGAGGGAAAAAACGTTCTTGCTCAACTTGATACTTAACAGACATTGTTTTTGCGCACGACCAGTGTTTTTGGAAAAGTATACAGCAAATAAACTGAAATTTGGCTCAGCGGTTTTGTTACATTATCATCCTTAGAACATTTTCCGCATGTTATCTAGCAACGCCGGCGGATGCAACGTCCAGTCTCTTCTTCGGCTGTATGACGTCATGTGCGTAGGATTGTTACGCTACAGCCTTCCTGTTCTTCTCCCCCTCTCAAAAGGAAATGCCAGAGCCCTGCAAAGTATGCAAGCGCAGGTCCTGAGGGTGTGCATTGGAGTTCCGAAGACCACATCCACGGTGGGAACTATGGTGGAGTGTCGACGACTGGCACCACTTGCTCTTGGCACGCAGGAGGTACTTCGGGCTCAATTGAGATTTGCAGCACGGCAGCAAGGTCACCCACTAGCACTCAGCTCAGCCACTGAAGTGCGAGACCTTCTGCCTCTGCATTTCCAGCACCCTTCTCCGTCGCTACAACCGCCTTGGATGTACCCGCGTCTGCAAATTACAACTGGAGTGCCCGGCATTACCCGCAAACAGGATATCCCCACCCCTGCCTTAAAGTTCTTCGCCTTGGAACTGCTGTTCCAAAAATACAGGGCCCACACCCATCTATACACGGATGGGTCTGTGACAGCTAGCTCATCGGCTATAGGAATCTGGTTCCCGTCCTCCTTTACCGCCTTCAGCGCAACGCTTAGCCACAGGACGACATCCATGGTCACCGAACTTGCCGCTCTGCGGGCTGCTTTCGCCTACATCATCGAGCAACCAGCACGTCAGTGGGCAATCTTCACGGATTCTCGGGCGGCCCTTCAGTGCTTAAAATCGTACCCGAAAGAACAACTTGTTTTAGACATCCATGCATTGCACTTACAAGCTCTAAATGCACACCATCATGTAGAGCTTCAGTGGATTCCTGCCCACTGCGGTATAACTGGAAACGTCAAGGCGGACACTGCGGCATCGATAGCGCATGATCTGCACGGGCCAGTGATACCGATACCGTTCTCCAGAAAAGATGCTTCTGCCCTCGCGTCCAAGGCTGCCTGGAGATTTCAGCGATCCATGTGGGCTGTTGCGCCGCATAATTACGCGCCGCTTCACTCCATAGACCCGCACGGGACCTTTAGGATGCCTGAAGGACTTTCTAAGCATGACGAAGCGGTTCTTCACCGTGTGCGGCTAAATGTCGCTTACACCAATTACTTTCGATTCAAGACGAAACAGGCCGCTTCCCCCTTGTGCACTCTTTGTGACGTGCGCGAGGACTTGAACCACGTGCTATGTGAGTGTACGCGGTATAGAGCCGCCAGAACGTCCCTTTTAGTGTCCTTGGGTCTTCCGCTGTCTAGAGGCCTAACTCTCAGTGACGTGCTAGGCCCTTGGACGAACTCTAAACGAGCATCTCGAGCGACCAAAGCTCTACTGTCTTTCCTGCGAAGCACAGGACTTGATCAGACTTTTTAAACAGGACTCTCTTAATGAGCGCGTCATCTTCATCACAGTCATTATCATCATCTCTTCATCGATTTCATTTTTTTTTATACATCTGGTGTAGCAAGCTAGGCGCCTTGGCCAGGCTAACCTCACCAGTATCATTAAAGACTATTCTCTCTCTCTCTCTCACAATAATTAAGGCATGTGGTCCTAATGAAAGGTCACGTTTGTTGTTGGTGAAAGTGAGCCTCCATTGTCGCTGAACCGAATGGACGTGTCTGAAGCCGCCTCTGCACATCTTCAACGATTGCTTCGGTAATTCAACCCGCACCTCCTATATGTTACCGCAGCCTCAATTTTACCTCCTCCGTAACAAGTGGATACCTTACGTTAAGGTAGGGGATTCTTTTCCACACTGCTACGGACATTTCTGTGCTCACCTGTGCTTCCGGAATGTCAGCCTACAGGCCGCCAGGCCTACGGTCCGCAATCGTCACTAGGCCTAGGTGTGCTTTCCCGAACCAAATGACTAACGCCGAAGTCATCGCAGCGTTGGATCTGCAGGGACCGCTTCTTATCCAAAGCCAAGCGCCGTCATGGTCTCCGCGATGCGCGTTGGGGTTGAAAGCGTCGAACTTTCTCCAGAGCTGGTCACCTGAGCGCAAGGGTAGCGGATCGCCGGCGAGAAACTAACTCAAGCACAACTACGTATCCCATGTAATAACACCGTTAGGCGGGCTAGTTGGTACTCAGAATTCATGCTGAATTTTTGCGCAACGTAAGACTAGGACAGATAGAACAAGGGACACGAATCCCAGACAGCAAGTCAGACGCACAAATGACCAAGACTACGGGTAGCCGCCGACGGCTGCTTGAACTCAAGAACAAGCTCCTGAAGGCAGCCAGGCTGCCGGAACTACACGCGGGGACATCAAAATGATCATGCGGCCCCGAGGCGGTCACGACGTCAGCGAGGCTTCACGCTGCGAAGTCATCCGCGCCACAGCCACCGCCGCGAACGTCAACAAAAAAGAAGCGAAACATGACGTCATCTGCCCCAACAAGCCCCAAAACATTGTAATCGTCAGTAGCCCCAAACGAGCCAATGACGATCGCTACCCAGCCATCGACAAGATCATTACTCACGAAGTTGAACTCGAGGTAAGCGCCTACGAGTCGGCCCCCCATTGCACAGTCAAGGGGGTCAACCGAGGAGTTCTCGTCAGGGACACAGCCCAAGATATCAATGATAACATCGTCGCCGCATATAATCCCAGGGCACTACAAGGCAACCGCATTGGAAGAACCGGGCCAACCATATTTTAGTTTAATGGTCCCAAGGTTCCAAACTACAGCAAGTGCGGTGACCTCTTGGTCGAGTGCCCTCTCTACCGAAAGCAAATAGACATATGCTACCTACGCGGCCGACTCAACCATCGGCAGGCACCTGCTCCAAACCTAAAACCCCCATCTGCCGCGGCTTCAACACACAAAACACTGACAAAAACCACAAGTGTTCAAGCCCGAAATAGCGCCTCGGCCGAGGTGCCCATCTCAACGGCGATAAAAGCTGCAAATCCCCTACAAAATGCCTTACGTAGTGCAAAGGCGCCGATGGTAACACCAGCCAGCCGTTTAGAACGACCCCGCCGCTGATTCCAGCTCGCTGTCCAACTGTGACGGCACAGCTGCGCGGCCACCCACACACCCGGGACATTGGAGCCACCGCTCCCTGTCCCGTGATTGGAGAACGAGAGGCGACAGCTGCGATCACCGGATAGGTTCGAGAGCACCTACGCTGGGAGCCCCACCCAAGACACGGAGGCGGGAGTGCCGCTCCGCAACAAGGAACAGCACGCTGAAGCAGGTCGCCGACAAGGAGGTGGGCTGGGCAGCGGGGTCTCCTGTAGCCCTAAACGATAACAGCACTTGCCTCCCCCCCCCTCGTTCTCTCCTCCCAAATGCTGCACGAATTCTCTGAAATAACAAAAGCAGACTGAAAAACAGAACCACTTAATCCAGGCACTCACAGAAAAAGTGGAGGCTATAACTTGACCTCGGAGCGGAGACGACAGAGCTAAAAGAAAGGTAGCCAAGAAAGACACCTCACCGGATCGGTCACCGGCAGAAGCTACAACAGAGCAACAAACACTCACTCCGCCCTCGACGCAGCCACCGGCATCCACTACTTAAACCATATTGAACATTTTGACCCAAATGGCCACCCAAGTGACACAAATCGCCACCCATGTCACAGTCCTCCAAGAACAAATGGGCAACGTCACAATGAGACTCGATAACGGCGAAGCGCAATACAATCAAATAACGGCATGCATGGCAACTTTCTACGCCAGGCTGACATACACACAAAAATGCAAAAGGAAAGGACTAAAAGGAGAACAATACGGCAGACCACACACGGCTGATTCTCTCAGAAACGACGAACGCAGCCAACATGAAGAAGAAGACTAACGGGAACAAAAAAGTACTGCACTCATTTAGCAAAAAAGCTGCATAGGAATCAAAAAGAAACTCGGGAAGCTTCACCTCCACATCCACACCCTTGAGCCAAAACCTTACGTTCATGGCCTTCAGGAAACTAATGGCACACCCACGTTTTCCCGATACGTTACCTACACAGACGAAAACGTAAGGAATACCGCACTCTTAGTTAACCGCAATACTGCTGTGGCAAAAGTCACTCCCCAACGCAGTTCTGAACACACCCTTATTAAAATACACAGCTGCAGCATAGGCAACAAGCAAAACATTTTTGTCCTCATCCCCTACTGCCGCCCATCGAAAAGAAGATTCCGATTTCGGGAACATTTTTCATGACTGCCTACAAGCGGCGATTATGAGGTCCACATACAATTGGTATACCGCTATCAATCTAAGAGACGAAAACAAATCACTCAAGCAATAAAACAACGCGGCATTACAATCCTCAACGAACCGGGCACCCCCACCCGCATGGGCACAATACGTCCAGGGACGCACCCCGGACTTCTCCTTGTTAAAAGTGCACTTGCACGCGACATGGCCGAACATCGGCACCAACCTCGGATCTGATCACCTCATCAGCTTAATAATAGGGACACAAACTTCACACCACAGGTGCGACAGGCCCGATTACCAGACTGGGACCGGCTACGTAAAACATTACGGACAACGGGAATCCCGAGCCAAAAACCGAAACGGTGCCGCACACATATCGAGCCTGGGCCAAGGACCATCTCGACTTGGTCGACAATTATACCCAATAGATAGCCACCACTGTACTAACCCCATACGTTGACACTAAACTCGCACACTTATCGGATATTCGACACACCCTGGACAAACGATCGAAGAGACAAAGACAGAATAATCTCCGCAGGCGCATCCACAACCTCAAAAGACAAGCAAGGAAATACGCCTCTCAACTCTGCAGGGAAAACTGGATGAAGCTTTTCGACGGCTTACAAAGAACCTTATCAACCATAAAAAACATGGAACCTCCTCCGGCATATGTTCGATCCACTAAATGGCAGAACTACAAGCAACTGCAACTTCATGCGCACGCTTCAGGACTACACGGGGGGTAGAGATCAACTCATCCATGACCTCAAAAACAAATATCTACAAACAGAAAATTCCACCACGCCACTCCCCGACTACGAGAGAACGACAAACCAAGACCTTCACGTCCCAATTTCATCCCAAGAGCTCATTGCGGCAATTGACGAGTCCACCCAAGGCAGTGCACCGGGCAGAGACACCATCACCTACCGGTTACTCAACAACCTGAGCGACAAGAGCCGCATTGAGCTCCTAGACCACATAAAAACGCCTAGGAACAAGGGTTACTACTCAAGCAGTGTAAAGAGGCCGAGGTCCTGTGCATACCCAAATCGCAAAAAAACGCACATCGGCAACATGCGACCTATCTCACTGACCTCCTGCGTGGGAAAGGTAGTAGAAGGTAGGGTTCTCAAACACCTCCAACGACACCTGGACGCCACTGGACAGATACGGATAACCATGTGCGGTTTTGTGAACGAATAGGCACCCACGACGTCCTCCTACAACTTCACGAGCTTGTCATTAGGATAGCGAAAAACCAAATGCCAAGAGTCATCCTCGCCCTCGTTCTAAAAGGGGCTTTTGACAACGTCACTCACGCCAGTATACTTCTCAACATCAAAAAGACGGAATGCGGCGAGAAAATCTTCAAATACACCAAAGACGTACTTGGCAGCTGCACAGCAGTCATCAAGATCGGAGAGAAAACGTCCAAGCCGATCGAGCAGGGCGACGGTGGCACACCGCAAGGGTCCGTCCTTTCGCCCATGCTCTACAACCTGGCCGTCTACCCCCTTCCGGCCATCCTCGACACAATAGAAGAAATAGACCACGCTCTGTACGCAGATGACATCACCATATGGACCTCCAAAACGGGATTGGACTGATGGATAGAAGAGGCCCTCCAACACGCAGCAAACGCGATCTAGGAATGCACCCAAACATGCGGCCTCAGCTGCTCTCCCTGAAAATCTGTACTTCTCGTTATAACACCACGCAGAAAAAAGAGCGAAAAACTTTCCATAACCATCACCGTCGACGAAACCGACATCATACCTACAAATCAAGTCCCGATGCTAGGCTTACTCTTCCAAGAAAACGGTCACGCTGGGGCGGCAATCACCATACTCAAAACGACATCGGATCAGATCATCCACATGATCCGACGAGGAGACTTAAGGCTGGTTCAAGCCTTTGTAATATGCCGAATAGTATACTCCATCCCATACCTCCAACTCCTCAAAAAAGATATCGACCAACTCGATGCTAAATAAGAAGGGCTACCAAACTGGCCGTGGGCATCCCCGTTCGTTCCTCCAACGAAAACCTCCTGTGGATGGCCAAGCACAACACCAACCGCGAACTAATACAGGCCAATCTCTCCAACCAACGAATCCGACTCAGCCAGAATCTAGCGGGACAAGCCGTTTTAGCCAAAATCGAAGGGCAGGTAGCCTACCCCCAATACAAATGACCCATACCCACTATCTGCACCACCATCATCGAAAGTAAACCAATCCCCGAAAGCAAACCCCGAACGTCACAATAGTCGCCGAAAGACCAGACTGAAAGCCCTTGCCAAACTTCTGGACAAAAACGACAGAATACTCTACACAGATGTCTCACTCCCCATCGACTCTACATCGGCAACGATAGCCGTGACAACAATTGACAAGCGCATCTACTGCGCTTCCCTCATCACACGCTCTTCCGAAGAAGCTGAGGAAGTGGCCATAGCCGTAGTTGAGGAAGTGGCCCTTACTCAACCCGGCACGAAGACCATCATCACGGAGTCCCAGCGAGCATACAGCAATCACAGAAAAGGGTGGGTGTCTCTCACAGCGACCTGCACTCACCAAAAAACAGACCCTCCAAAACCAAAATCCAAGCTTATACGGGTTCCAGCGCAATCCGAAGTCGAGGGCAATGAGTTTGCTCATTAACAGACGGGCGAAGCAACCCTCCGGGCCGAGGAGACTGCACAACAACCCATCGCTCACTACCGCGAAATACTCAGGCACTACAGGGAGAATAGGCCACGTTTCTCCCACCTCACTACTCCCTCACTCGACAAGAACAATGCATCTGTCGACCAATTCTAGCGGGGTCCCTTCCACACCCTCTACTTCAAAACAAAATTTACCAGGCGCAATACGACAAGCAATGCCCTTTTAGCAAGGGACTCGGAACAAACCGCCACATAATTGGAGAGTGCGACTTTTCCCACATCACCACTCCTCTACAATCTCCCGACCAGCACCGCCATACTTGAGCGATGGGAGACCTTGCTGCTCAGCTACGCCCTGAAAGACCAGACCCAACGGATCACCAGGGGCCTGGAGGCACGAAAAGCATATGTTGCCCGAGAAGAGAGCCCGTGAAATCATTTTTTTGGTAAAATAATCAGTCACTTAAATAAACATGTTTAGAAATACAACTTCACCGAAAATGACAACACCGAGTGACAAAGAAACGCAAACATAACGAGTCAGGTGAAGTAGTGGGAAAATCTAGGAAAAAAGTTGCAAGTGCGTAGCAAGAACAGACAAGTACAGTTCGCGAAGGGATTGTCGATAACGATGGACCGTTGTGCTTCGGACTGCTTGGGAGGCACATAGTGCTAACACCTAGTTTGAGATAGCAAGAGTGTGAGCATGCGCGGTCCGTATCAGTGAGATAGCTGCGTACCTTCTCGCTGTGCCCTACGCCTTGGCTTCCACACCGTCGTTGACCGTAATGCGTGCTGCATGCGTGCGCTTCCGGGCCAGGAACCAAGAGGGCAGATTACCCGTTAGCGTGCGCTTCGCGAGTTTTTGTAGGGCCAGCTACGCTATTCTACCTCGGGAAGTCTACGCGGGGTGATCAGTTTCCGCCTTGAGCGTTAAAGGTCAAATTACCCGCTTTTCGCAAGCACCCGGCACGGATCAATGGCCCGATAACGGGGGAGACTGGTGGCAGGGGAGAGATAGGCGAGGCGGGAAAGCAGACATGCGCGGGGCCTGTGTTCTGTACGTGATGGAGGAATACGAGGAGGCCGCCGCCGCAGCGGCAAGCGCGCAATGATTGATTGATTGATTGATTGATTGATTGATTGATTGATTGATTGATTGATTGATTGGGGGGTTTAACGCGCCGACGCAACGCAGGCGATGAGGCGCGCCGTAGTGGAGGGCTCCGGATTAATTTTGACCTTCTGGGGATCTTTAACGTGCGCCAAAATCTCGTACACACGGGCGTTTTTGCTTTTCGCCTCAATCAGAACAGCGGCCGCCCCGGCCGGGAATCGAACCCGCGACCTCGTGCTCAGCAGCGAAACGCCTTAGCCACTGAGCCACCGCGGCGGGTACGAGCAATGAATGAAGGCCACGAGGCAACGTGCGGCGCAGAACCGTGTGCGATACAAAAAGACGAACATCGAGCTCTGGTCTCTCGTACAGCGGCGAGGCTTCATCAACACCGTGGGGAGTAAATGAGAAAAAAACGCTACTGCTGCGTACAGCTCCGCTACTTTTCATTCTTACGCATTAGTGTGAGCTTCCTTTATTTTTTGTCGGCGTTAGCTTTGGCGCACAGCTGTTTATTGCGCGATCTTTCTGCCAATACGTTGCATGAGTACCGGGTGCACCATTATTCGGTCTCTGCGCTCGGCTTTGCACGTTACTGCTGACGGGCTAACGCCACAATACCTAAAGGGACCTGCAACACTTTTCGTGCACTGCAAGTAAACCTGCGCGACGTTTAGATTAGACTTCCAGGAACACCCGATCCAAATATTACACGTGAACGTGAAGCGGTAAGTGCTCAAATCGCCGTGAAAGACGCGGAAAAACCAACCGCGCTCTCTTCAATTCTCCTCATTATGCACCCCTGGCATGGCCTCTGCAACGTCAATCGGGCCATGGCTGTCCTGGCTGTCCTATTAGCTGTCGCTGGTCAACTTCGCGGCTAAATTCTGGCATCTCCTTTGACGATCGGCCTTCGTCGGTGCTGTGTATGAACCTCTTCTATGTCTGAACCTGTCCGCTTGCTTTGAAATGCAGAGCATCTGATTCACTCGCCTTGTCCCTCCGGAGTCGTCGCCGTCGTGGTTGGCGTTGCCCGCCCCTCCCCCATTCTTCTCGCCGCGCCAGCTGGGCTCTCCGCCGCTCACCCCCTCTCCTCTCCGATAGCGAACACTCTCTCGCGAGGGGCATTAGATTAGATTGGATTGGATTGGATTGGATTGGATTGGATTGGATTGGATAGGCTTGGCTTGGCTTGACTTGGCTTGGATTGCATTTGGATTGGATTGGAATAAAGTGGATTGTGTTGGATTGTGTTGCGTCATAGCCACGGCAGGTTGCGTCATAGCCGCGGCAGACGCGCTGGGGCCGGCGCATGTGCAGTACTCTCTCTTCCGCGGTTACCGCTCCTTCGGGCGCGCTACGCATATAACCGGTGTGCCGTTCTCCGACGAAGCAACATCCACGCTTGGCTCAAACACCTAGAGTCCACGCCGCTTTACAAGTACGCCAACGTCGTCATCGACTGGGACCGGCTTACGCAGTCCCCTCAACGATATGCGCGCTATAAAACGCGGTCCCTTCGCCGCTCCGCCTATGCGTCGCACCTACACAGGGGTTCCGGTGAGGGGAGGTGGGAGTTTTTGGTGTTTCTTTTGTTTTGAATGCGCGCGGAGTTTAGTCACCAACTAAATATTCCACTTTCAACGAGCCCACTCGACAACAAACGTTGATTGCTCCAAAAACGCCCTACCATCCTGAGCGCTTGCTTGCGAGCAGGCCACCATGCCTGCTTTTTTTGTGGCACCAGATCGGAAATAGACCCGTCCACATTGCGGGGAAAAGGACGAAACTCCCCGGCCTGTGATATATCGAAGGCCGCCGAACAGAACGCCGCGCGCCGCTCCCTGTCCGGGAGAGAGCGCGCAGCTTTCGTCGGGTTTTCCGCGGTTGAGTTGAGAGGGAACGTTTATGCTCGATTTTTCATCGCGCGTAGTTTCGGTGATAGTGAACGGATTTTCACAATTCTTGCGGGAGGAGATTGCTGGGGCAATAGACGTTACCCCAAAGTACATTCCGAGTAGTCGATGGCAAGTGTTGCAGGGTTCCTTTATTGCACTGTGGAAGCGATCACGAAAAGATATATTGTCACTCTAGAACACCGGGAGCAATGTGTTTCGGGCGATTATTGCTCGTTTTCTCGCAAACAGAAAAAAAAACTCCACTCTAAATTGCGTTACGCGCCGCGAAAATAGGCGTTGCACGTAATTAAACGCAGCCAACGCTTTGAAAACAATAGCCAATCTGCGCTATTGTTTCCCTGCCAGGCAGCGCAGGTAGCGCTTTTCACTGGGAAAGAAGGCACGGAAGCTAAGGCGACGAGCACAGCGACAAGGGAAACAGCCGTGACACTGATGCGGTTCGTGCACGCTCACATTCTATCGGTCTCAAACCCGGTGTTGTGACTAGGTGCCCCCGCGTAGTTCGGTGAACGCCGCTCGCGTGTTATAGACAAGCGTATTACGTAAGCGTGTGTGAGGTTTTTCCTAGCAGCTTTACTGAATTTTCTTCAGTGTAACTTTATACCAAGCGTTGTGGCCAATTAGCAAAGGAGCGTAACAAAGTGGGCACTGGTTTGCCGAAATTAAGATCACAATATCAAAAATCCTCCCGAGGATTCCATCTTGCTGTGTAGCTGTTCAGGTTAATCTTTTATTTATTTATTTAAATTGTTTTATTTATTTATTTATTTATTTATTTATTTATTTATTTAATTATTTATTTATTTATTTATTTATTTATTTATTCACAAACCTTAAGGGGCCATGGGCATTTCAGAGGGAGGGTGGGATAACAAAATTATTGGACAAATATACAGCAAGTAATAATATGATAAAACAGGTCTTTACAAAAACAGTACCGACACTTCGATAGATATATATCAATAGCTCCTTACTTAAAAAAGCATGCGTTGCACAAGTTGGCGTAAGCGGTCATATAACGACGCTTTTCTCCAACATAGTCGACACTGCACAAATTCGGCTGATGACCATACCAATACAACGGAGCTTTACTTGAGAAGGCTAGAAAAACAAACGCTGCCTACTTCAGTGTAAGTAAAAAAAAAACATAACCGAAAACACATTTACATTCAAACAGTCTTGAAACTGGACGCCTAAAAGTCACGACGTCCAAGATTTCAGCAACTGCATGTGACAGTGGATTCCATTTAACAGATTCGCTCGGTACAAATGAATCGTGAAAGCACGTGGTATGACAAGGTGAATTGCCTATTTAGAATTGATGGTCAAAGCGCGCTGACATGTACGATGGATTCGTTAGTAGCCTGCCCTTGAGAATGGAATTGTGCAAGCGCACAACTCTCTCTAAAAAGTGAATTTAAAATCAAAAATTATTACACGTTGCACCACCGAGGAAGACATCCACTTTGAAAGGCATCAGTTAAGACCGAATTTCAAGGTATGCAGGAGGGTCATTGGTTTTAAATTTGAATTTGCATGCTAGTAATAATAAGGAAGAAGTAGTCTCGGAATAATATGTTTTGGTTCTATTGCTGTTTGCTGGACAACAAAACAGCAACATAACATTTCAGAAAAGCTTCAGTATTTGGTAGCTAATTATCTCCTTATGATTCCTCGGGGGAGTGCGCAGGAACGAAGAAAGCGTCTTGAAAAAAATCTTGGTGTCATCCCACATTTTCAAATTCCCCAGGAAGACGGAGGAACCTACGCAAAGAATATTTTAGCGTCCCTCTAGTACGACAAAAAGCACGCTACGGGGGTTCCTACAGACAACCACCAACCCGATCTCCTTCCCAAACCCCGGCACTGGGGTGATATGCGGACCAGCTATGTCTTTAGTGACACACTGCATCTGGGGTCCAACTCTACGAAAAAGGGCTGTCGTTTTGAAACGACGCGGCAGCACCATGCGAATGCAGGTATTCTTGGGTTGCGGCCGTCGCTTTTAGGGAGCTCGAAAAGGCAGAAAAACACACAGAAAGTGCCAGGAGTATCGCTGTTTGGAGGGAGCAAAGCGACGTGGATCAGTGCACGTGGCTTTGTGCCCTCCTAGCAGCGGCACTGGTGACACTCCCTGTGTGTTTTTCTGCCTTTACCCGCCACTAAAAGTGACGACCCCAACCTACTGACAAGTTGCTTTCGTATGTATTCTGGCAGCTAAAATAGGTCTGCACACCAAGCGTTTCGAAACTAAAGCAATGCAGGGAAATTGATAGCGCATTCGGACAAGAACAAGAAAACAGAGACACGACGAAAGTAGCGCTCCGTGGTCTTTCGGTTTCTTGTCGTCGTCCGCATGCGCTAAGAATTTTTAATCAGTGCAACCTCAACTCGCCCAGGAATCCGTGCTCTTTAACTAAAGCATTCATTGGCTTCCCGGATAAAAATTGTCATTCGGCGCCTATAATAAAAAAAAATTGCAACTTTGTAGCAATGTGATTCTACCAAGGCGTTTGTTGTCATGATGGCAAACTCATCATACGGAAAAGTGATCGCCTCCACAAGTACAACGCAGATGAATGGATACGAAGAACAGGCAGCAAAAAGTATCCATTTTCGTAAGCTCTCCTGTAAAGGATGTTACGCAAGAGCAGTGTCGCAACATGTGGGTAGCATACTAAAGCAATTACACAGCTTTGAAAGTTATGGCAATGCACAGCCTCTACTTCGGCAACATTGCAAATCTCTTGAAAACGACGCGAAACAAGACATCTGAGCCGCTGAGATGGATATTTGTTATTTCGAATTCACAACTTCAAAGATTGCTTAGGTGTCCTTGGAATATTTCCTCGGTACTGTTAAAGAGCACTGTTTAGAGGGTACTGTTCTAGGGTACTGTTCAGAGGAACGACAAGTAATCCTGAAAATGTAAACTGGTTTAACTGTAGCAAGTCCACTTCGGAGTTTCTCTGCTCTCTTTGGTGGCTCTTTGAATGACTAATATCCATTGCAAAGTTACCACACTTGCCCAGAGTGCGACTATCATGCTCCGAAACATGCCCTCGGCTGGGCGGTGCCGAAGCAGTGACCTCGCCATTCTTGGAGCACCTGCGCTTGCAATCACTAGACGGGCAGCCTAGCAGTCCAGAAACATTTTGTTTAATGTGATCCGTAGCCACGCTGCAAAGCTTTGGAGCGCAGTCGCTACGAATATGCGCCTATGTTTAAGCTGGTCGACGCACTGCACTTCCCTCTCCTTGGCTTTGACAAGACTTGCACTAAAGAAGACCCCATGTTGTTTTCTTTGCTGCTGCTTTGAATTTTGCAGTTGGGATCATTCACAAGAAAAACCCGCTGGGAGGAGGCCCAGATGAGCATGCGTCGAGTTAAAGGGGACTCATTACTAGCAGCGACTCAGTGGTATAGGTTTTAATTTCATGCTCCACTTCCTTATGCCTGTTTTGTTGAGCACTTTCTGCTGTGTAACCCGAAATACAACGTTCATGATTAACCTTCATAGCTTTATCACAGAACACGTGCCAATCCTTCCACACAAAGGGTTGTTTTCTAAAACTCAAGTCAGTGAAAACTTTATTACACACCAGTCAAGCAATTCTTTATTGTACGGTTTGATCCCACACCCATCTTTTGTTGTGTCCCTGTGTAAAAGGAGTACAAAGCTGCTCGTGTTGAGACCCTTATTCGATGTAGAGAGTTCAGACACATAGTGATGAAATATTAATTCGACATCACAGCAGAGAAAACATTTCACCTTCATACAATCAAAATGATTTCAAAAGGTTTTTGGTGCGACACTTTGTAATAAACTTATCAGACAATTTGTAAAACCTGACGAGTTGCAAAGCTCATGTTTATCTTTTCTCGGCTACTTCTTTTGAAACACAACCTTGTATCCTCGTGCCGTAATTATGAAACACCTAAGTAAGGGTTTTTACGGTGCCCTAATGTAGCCAATCCTCTCCGGTGGACTACCCGATCCAAGTATGTTTAATGTGGTAAATATTTTAAAGTCCAAAATTGCCTCAAAATGGAAGTGGCATGAACACGCTATCACCCGTAGACGCTTAGTCTCCCTTGAAGGTGCTAAAGGAGGCCGGAAGACAAGAACCCCCCGATGAAGCTGGTCTCGGCATCACCGCAGTTTTGAGCGGCACAGGAAGACTACGCGGATTTGTTTAAAAGCACCACGGCAGGGATGGGAACGACTAGGCTCGCAGATGTACGATGGAGCGGGGTTCATTTTTCTGAACGGGTCGGCCACTAGATTGTAGATAAAAACAAAAAGACATGCCGCTTATCTACCTGCCCTCGTTCTTCTGGCGCTGCTGGCGAACTTCCAAACTTCATGCACAAGGTGGCGTTCGCCTTTTGATTCCTTTCATTGAGGTTGTTAACTCGCTGGACGCTTAGCTTCAGTGGATGACGCTGTATTTTTGTGTAATTTGTTCGCGCCGATGCGATATTTTGTTGAGTAATTATACCTCGGTAAATTTGACAGCAGGTTTCAGGAACTACGTGGATTTTTTTTGGTGAAACTAAAGGCGGAAGTGGCACGACAGAGGCCTCAGCCCCCCGTTTACAGCATACGTAATAACAGGGCTGTTCACAAATTTGGGCATATTACCATATTCGTAATAGAAAAATGGCACAAAGTAAATTTATTACATTTCCTATGCATCATACGAAGCATAGGTCTTAGATTCACAGACGGATCACAGTGTACACATAAACGCAGTCATTCGTGCGCATTAACTTTCATCAATTACACTACTACCTCCCAATTACGTAATATGCATTTTAGTTTGTAATTGGTAATTATTTATACCTTTAGGGTAAAAATAGACATGCTTCAAATATTTATTTATCAGTCATGAAAGCGTTTTGCCTATGTAACATTTCTTTGACTTCGTTTTTTAAACTTGGGTTCACTGGCATCGAAGTTTAATTTTTCTCCCAATATTTTTAATATTTCAGTTCACTGATACAAGAAAGATTGGTCACCATAGTTCGTTGTTACTTTTTGAGTGTGCCGTATTGTATGCCTGAGATGGTAACCAGAAGATTTATTGTTAACTTTATTGTGGGTATTTTGCTTATGAATGGTGTGTAGAACCTTGATGTAATAGATTTGGTCAGCTCGAAGCATTGAATATTCAGTAAATGAAGGACTTGTCCTTAAATCTGCGTAACAGCCATGATAATCTAAATATATGCAAAAAATCTTTTTTTTACGATATAATGAAACTGTTATAATTAGTATTATTTGTGAACCCGACACCTAAATCCCGTAGTATATATTTAGAATAAAGAGAGCATTGTATAAGTTTTGTTTCAACCATAAACTGTTATCAATCGGTCGATTTTTTATGTGAGACCTATACCTTAAGACAGTTTAGTGGACATGTGAGCAATATGCGTATTTCACGAAAGTTGTTGAAACCAAATCCCTAAGAACTTCTTTTCTGTGACTCGGATTAAATTGGTTCCGTTGAATGTAATCGAGATTTCGTTCTCGAGATTTTTATTGCGCGGCCTAAATATCATGTAAGTTGTGTTTGTGGAGTTAAGTTGCAGTTTGTTATTTAATAACGAATTTATTAACTGTTCCAAGTAAATATTTACCATTTAGTTAAGTTAAACTATATTATGAGATTTGAAGAATACGTTATTGTCATCCGCATGCATTACAAGTTCTTGCGCCCCTTCGATATGTATGATGTCATTTACATAAACTATAAACAGTTACGGACCTAACTTGGATCCTTGTGGGACACCTTGTTTTGGGGCTAATAAATCTGATGCAATGAAGTTTAGTTGAACAAACTTATTTCTGTGAGTCAAGCAGCTATTTGAAAGGTCAGCTGCCGCGCCGCGTTTTTCACATCTCTCCAATTTATTTAGCACAATATTATGATCGATCGAAATAAATGCTTTTTTAGGGTTAAAAACAGTCCACTTGTGAACTGCCTGTTTTCAATGATTGCAATTATTTTATCTTTATGTACAGTAATGCTTGCTCTGTTGAATTAGATTTCTGGAAACCATATTGAAATTTCAAAATTACATTGTGTTGAAGAATTAAAGTCGATAGTGCATTATAGATCACTCCCACAAATACCTTAAAAAAGCAGTCATGACAGATATTAGCCTGTAATTTGATACATTATCGTGTGCTCCCCCTTTATGAATCGGCGTCACTCTAGCACCTTACGTTCCTTGGGAAAATACCGCTGTATAGACATAGATAATTAATGTACGCTAATACGTCACTTACGTCTAGTGCCACGCGCTTAATCACAGTCGATAAAAACCCGTCAACTCCTGCCGCTGCATAATAATTTATTTTTGCGATAAGGTACTGTACGTCGGAATCGTTCGTAGGTTCGAAAAAGATAGAGCTGGACAATCGTGGAATGCCAGTCGCGCCGTGGCTGCCGTTATCAGTGTCTGTTCGGTGCGCACCAGCACCAATAAAATGAGTATTCATACTGTTGCCTAGCTGAAGGCTCTCTACCGGTTCTCCATCTAAATGCGTGAATTGCGGCTTTGCCATTGTTTTTCTACTTGTTATTTAGTAAATTGTATCCTATATCTCTTTAGACTGGCCTCGTACGTAAAAAATAGGCGTTCGTAATATTTTCTTTTAGCTCTCTTTAAATCGCTATGTAGCTAGTTTTTAAACTTTTCGTACGCCTTGCGTATTTCGGGATCCTTCGTTTTTGTAAAATTGTATAGCAAAGCATTCTTCTTTTTGATGCGTTTATACAGATCTGGATCCACCCAGGGTTTCCGTAGGATTTCGGTTCTTTTACTTGCAGGTTGTAGACGAAAGGCTGCATCGTAGCATTCTCCTATGGATTGCAGGAAAACATTACAAGCAATATTCAGATCGCTCGCTCGATTGACGATTTTCCATTCTAACGATTCCACTAGTTCTCGGAAAAGTTCGATTGTGCGGTTGTTGACCTTGTCAGTCGGGCAGTCGATTTCCGTGTGTCCGATTCTTGCACATTTCACACAGCTTGGTACAAACGTATAATCGAGGACCGGACAACGTGTCCAACCGACGTAGGGATGCTTCCTTTCTTTCATTTGCTCTTATGATTTCTTTCCAGTTTTGATGACAGCTGTTTTTCCGGTTTGTCCTTGACACGTCTTTATGAGTTCTATGTTTTCTTTTACAGCATTTATGTTGTTTTGTCCCACTATCCTTTCGATGATTTCTTCGTCTTCGATGTTATTCTCGATGCCGACAATTTTGAATTCCTGTAGTTGCAACCGTGGCTTTCTTGCTCCTACGTGTCTTAAGTTCTTGTCCTTGATGATCTGCTCTTCAAGTCGTTTCAGCTCTTCTGCGGATGTAGAGGACACAATCACTCCTTCCTTGCTCTGGCAGAGCTTGACATTCCTGAGACCAAGCTGTCAAGGGTCGACATTCCTTTTAATTATTTCTCTAGTGCAGCCGGTTTCAGGTTGGCTGCAGTTAGAGTGAGTGCTCCGGTGGGTTGCGCTTCTCTCCATTTCGCTGTTTGAAAATATTGAGCTGTGGGAGCCTCCTGTAATGTATTGCTGTAGTCCACAGTGTGTCTTTGACCTTGTGTGGCCAGTGCCTCAGTAAGTCCTTCCACTTTGCCTCGAAGTCGACAGTTCTCCTCCACCATGTCGAGACACATCTTTCTCATGCTTAAGAAGCCATTTAACGACGAATCTGTTAAAGAGGACATTATTGTGTTTTTGTGGCAGTGGGCTCCAAGATCAATAAATTTCTTTATGACTCTCCTTTCTACTACTTGAAGTCGTTTCTTTGGAGTAGAAACCTCTTCTCCCTCTCCTGAGCTGTCCAAGGGTGGGTAGTTCTTTACTGTATTTTGTCCACCGTCTTGTTTCTACTTGCCCTGGGCCGTGGCCGTAGAACAGTGAAACCGCTCGTTCATTTTTTTGCCGTTTTGTATTTCGAGCAGTTGGTCTTCTGTCCCGTATCTTCTCCCTCTGTTGTGCCTCCGTTGATGTTGCTCGGGGTGTCGAAGCATGATGTAGTAGACTCACTGTTCCCCTCCTTGCAATCTACGACTGTTGGCATCGTCTTTTATCCACTTTCTTGGTTGTCTTCTCTTTTGTGTTTATTTTGCTTCTTTATTTTTTGCTAAATCTTCGTCATTCCCTTCAGTTGGGTTAATTGCTGGCTCCTTCAGTCGGTTTTTTTATTTTATCGTCAACTTTGGCGGAACCGCATTTCTGGTCGAGCCATGCTGTTTCTAAATAATGGCCGCGCCCATGTTTTTTTTTTTTCATTTTTCTATCAAGCGTGCAGGACGACTCTTGGGCTTTTTCTCGATTTCTGAGGCCTCTTATCGTGTAATAAACGTCCACAGACGGCCTCCAGACTGTACAATTCCTTATTCAACCATTTTGAAACGTTCGTGTGGAGTTTTCAGCTTCGAAATTACGTTCTCCGTCGCGTAGATGGCGGTATGACAGACAATCTAGGTTGGTTTTGCTGTTAATGCAATATTCCACTCAATTGAGCGAAAATTGACGATCACCGCCTGCTATTCTTCTAATCTTCACCTTTGAAGAGTCTTCTCCCGGGGTTTTGTCGGAGTTTCTTTGTTCCGCAGGCGATTTGTGGTCTCTTGTACGTGAATCGCCCACGGCTGTCGAGTCCTTCGATGCCCGTTCCACGTGTAAGTCAGGCCCGTTGCGTCTAAAACTTCACTCAGCGGTTCTCAAAAGGTTACACTCACGACTCGCTGCGGCAATGTTTGAATAATCAACGCTGAATTTTTTGAACACTCATGTTAATGAGAGCCGTGGTCCGCATGAAGCGCTCGCCGCGCCCTGTGCCGATTTTATTTGAATGTCCATTACTGAAGAACAGGAAATATCGCTGCATTCATTAGATGCCAACGCCGATATCAGGTCGACATAAATGAAGTTTTTATTCAAAGGTGGACGCAATCTATTTATAATTGGAAGAGGTTCAGGGCCGAATCCGCTAAATATATTGAAAAATATGATTCCATAGGAGGACACATAAGTTAGCGTGTTCCACGATTGCTGGGATTTTGGGGGCGATGGCACTGAGTTGCTGCGGTGCAGCCAAGCGTAATTTTTATTTTTTTTGGGATTGTTTTTTCGGCTAGGCTATTCCTATCTACCCGAGGAAAGACTCGTGGCAGCTTATCAAGTGATGCCTGTAGCATCACCTCTAAACCCGTAATTTAATGATCAGGGTCTGCACTATAATGCCACGAGCCATGTATGGGTTTGTTTATTTATTGTTTGTTTTTACTGCCGCGCCACGCCCGGCTGTTTTATCTGCGTTCCAAACAAAGCGCGTCTTATATTCTCTACTTTTATGCCACACCGGCTATGACATTCACATAAGCAGACTGTTTCGCCCTAACGTCACTAACCCAGAATAATCTTCTGTGATCTACAATGTTCTGGATGTGAATCGACGGTTCCAGAAACACTTGCGCTGAAAGATAAAGCCTGCAGAGCAGACGCCGTGGCATTCGTTTCTACGACACTCGCCTGTGCAAGTCACTTTGTTGACCACTGCTTCGCACCTCTGTATTCTTTTGAGTTGTTAGGGGAGCACAAGTTCGCTCCAATAAACTTGTCTCTCCTTCAAGACAACTACGTCGTCCTTGTTTTCGTGACATCTGGTAGAGGTTCGGGGTACTAAGCCTTTATGCTGTGTACGACATCTGGAAGCCGCCAAGCCAGTCCAACCAGAGAAAGCCGCTTTCTGCAAGGATTGCTACCTGAGTTCGGTATTCTGGCAGAAGGGCCCAAGAGAAGGAACGCTGCAACTAACACCATGGTGCAAGAAACAACGTCGCCAATCGTCCTGCAGCAGCCCCGAGAACCTCCATCGTTCCGGGGAGCCCACGTTGAAGACCCCAAAGACTGGTTGGAGAAGATGGAGCGCGTCCGCATCTTCAACAGGTGAGACGACGAACAAACTTTCCGGCATGTCTTATTTTACTTAGAAGATGCTGCTCGAACTTCATTCGAGAACCATGAGAGCTCTTTGACCGACTGGATTCAATTCAAAGCGGAGTTTCTTAAGACCTTCACTACCGTTGTGAGAAAAGAGCGAGCTGTGCTCTTGCTTGAAAGTTGAACGCAGCACCCAAACGAAGGGGTCGTGATCTTCGTTTACGAGATAAAGGGACTTTTTCGCCATGCGGACCCTGAAATGACCGAAGAAAGTAGCTCAAGTTTTTAATGCGATGAGTGAAGAAAGAGCTTTTTGCTTGTCTAGTTTGTAACCCGCGGAAGGCGGTGGCGGAGTTCGCGTCTGATGCGGCCGCGATGGAGAAGACGCTAGAAATTCGAACGAGGCAGTACGACCGCCCTGCCAACGCACTGTTCTTGGAGCCCATCGGTGCCGCAACTGTAAGCTCCGATACATTGCTCGAGTCCATCCGAGCAGTGGTCAAGGAGGAGCTTCAGAAGCTTTTTCCAACGACGCCGCAACCTCAAGTGGCTTCCCTGACTGACATCATTCGAAATGATTCAACAGGCGCTGGGGACCTGTACGCCTTCAGAAGCACCCCGTCAGCCCAAGCGATGACCTACTCCGCAGTTCTTCGTCAACCCCGTCCTGCTCCAACCCGTCGTCAAGATTCTGAGCCATACCGCCGTCCAATGCCGCCCGCCTGACGCCCTGTAGACCAATACCAGACGCAAAAGAAGACCGACGTGTAGCGAACGCCCGATAATCGCTTGCTGTACTACCCCTGCGGAGAGGCCGACCACATCCACCATCGCTGTCCCTACTAGAGGCTCGGTTTGCGAGGGTTCTCCGTCGACGCCCCACACCCCCGATACGGCCAGCACCCTGCTGAGATCGAAGAATACCTCTCCAACAGCAACCGAGGACCAGCCCGCTTCAACCGTTCACCGTCACCCTACCCGTATCAGTCACCGAACCGCCGCAGCACTCCTGACTTCTCACGTGGAAGGTCCCCCAGCTCACGCGGGGAAAACTAGCAGCAGCAACTTCGGGAGGTAAAGTTGCACAAAGGCGCAAAAATGAAAACCCTTCAACGACGCAGTGAATCACTGAAGACCATGATTCACGACATGCCCCGACCCCGACGACCCAATCTAACCCTGACGTGACTCCCGACCACGACGACAGCATAACGACGCAACGTATACCCGACATGACCGAACCTGCCCATGAGAATGCAACAAAGACCATGACGCACAGTGCCCGACTGTCAACACGCAGAACCCGAGATACGACGCCACGATGCACCCGGAACTCGAAGAAGGCAGCGTCCGACGTTCAGCTGTCCATCGACGGCTTTGAAGTAGTCGCCCTCATAGACACGGTAGCCGACTACTGAGTCATGAGCGGACCTTTTTCGTCTAAGCTGAATGAAGTTATGACCAGATGGGGCGGTCCGCACATTCGCACAGCAGGAGGCCACCTGGTGACGCCAAGTTGAACGTACACATCGCACGTCCCCATAGACGGCACAACGTACCCTGCGGCGTTCGTCAAAAGTCCATAACTTTTCCCTCCGATCGGTCCATGACCCCGGAACCGAACCCCGAAAACCGTGCTGCTTTAAGGACCGCCGATGATCATGTCACACTGCCACCCCGCGCAAGCTTGATGATCCCCATCTACTGTGAAGATGCTGTTCCTGACGTTGACGCTATCTTAGAGAGTAACCAAAGGTTGCTCCTCGACCGTGGTGTCTCAGTTGCAAGAGGCATTGCGCGCTTTACGCAACGCCAATGCCAAGTTTTGGTCCCTAATTTCAGCGAGGAATACCAGCATATAAACAGCGCGCTGCAATTGCGTTGCTCGAATAAACTTATGAAGCAAGTGACGTGATCGCGGTTGCCGACTTTGAACGCGCACCCGAAGATACCTCCAAGCTTCCGAATCCCTTCGACGTGAATACGGGGTTACCGCAAGAAGAACGGAAGAAATTATTGGATTTGCTGCATCGCTACAGAGAGTGTTTTTCGTCGAACTCAAAATTACGTCAGACACCTCTAGCGAAGCACCGAATAATACCCGAAGATGGAGTCCGACCTACCTCGCCAGTCGTTGCCAGACCTGCAAGTGTTCGCCTCGATTTGATGAATGTACAGTCGTCTTTCGCGATCCCAATCAGCGCACACGGGAGATTGTGGAGGCGGCTGAGATACATCGTGGTGGCAAAGATTGTGTAAGCACGACCTCTGTACCGCTATCAGCAAAAGAGCTGGCCTTCCTGGGCACGCCCATGGCATGAGGAGCGTGTGCACGCCTGTACAGTGCGCACATTCTCTAGTTTAGGACGATGCGCACATGCACTGTGGTTTTTTTTGTATTGTCCCCCTTTTCGTATATATATGTTGTTTCGTAAATAAAATTTCCAGTTGGAAGTAGCGCTTGTCCCTGTGTCATTCGTCTTGTGTCTAAATTTGTTGCGCTTTAAATTTTCACTACCCGACAGTCACCGTACCGTGTCTCTTCACACGAACGGGAAGCCATCCGAACTCAAGTCGACTACATGCTCAGCGACGACATTATACAGCCCTCAAAAAGCCCCTGGGCGGCGCCGGTCGTACTCGTGAAGAAAAAAGACGGCACATGAAGGTTTTGCGTTGACTATCGGCGACTGAACAAAATAAAAAAATTGGGCCCATCTCCCCACGAGGGGGACTCGAGTAAATGCGTCTCGTAGGGGTGGGTGTATTGCGTTAACGTTAGTGTTTGGGGGTGGTGGCGGGGTGGTAGTGAGTGTGTTAACTATTATTGCTTATTACGATTATTATTATTATTTCTTTCATATATTATTTATTACTTTCGTGATTTTGTGACTCGAGTCCCCCCTCGTGGAGAGATGGGCCCAATTTTTCTTTTTTTTGTGACGCAAGAAGGGAAGGCAAAGAGTAGGTTGTTGTAAGTCGTTATTTATTTATTTGTTGCTGTTTTCGTTGTATTGGACGCTGAGAACGACGGCTTTGTGGTACCTAAAGTGTACTGTTAAGGGGTCTTTAAGCAGTGGTCGTGCGTTGCAGCAATTGGTGAAGACGAGATCGATGCAACTGCTGCCGTGTATCAGCAGCTTTTTGACGAAGTTTGATTGAGTCAAGGATATAAGGCGCGTTCCGAGCCTTTGATTCTGTGTCGGTTTTGTGGCGCAGTGGGAAGAGCACCATGTACCTCGCGTTCCACCGACAGGGTCGTGAGATCGAAACCAGGCGCCGATATCTATTATTTTTTTATATAGTGTAGGGGGAGGGGTGCGGACGGACAACAACGCTGCACCTGTTGTTGAGAGCGAGGAGGGTACGGGGGAGAGACGCGCACCTGCGCCTCGCCGCGACGCGCATGCGAGTGAGCGTGTGGACGCCGCCGCCGACGGTCGAGGGACATCGTGCGACTAAGAAACGCTCCGCGTTTAAAAGTACGTATACCCCCTTCCCCGAATCGACGACGCCCTCGACAACCTCTGCCACGCGAAGTACTTCTCATCGATGGATCTGAAGACTGGCTACTGGCAAATTAAAGTGGACAAGATAGACCGAGAGAAGACTGCATTTATAACCCCGGGCGGCCTATACGAGTTCAAGGTGGTGCCGTTCGGGTTGTGCAATGTGCCAGCAACGTTTCAACGAGTAATGAACACGGTGCTAGTTGGCCTGAAGTGGCACACCTGCCTGGTATACCTCGATGACGTAGTGGTATTCTCCGGAACTTTCGACGAACACCTTGCAAGGTTGCAGTCTGTACTCGAGGACATTCGCACGTCGGGGTTAACGCTGAAGCCTGAAAAGTGCCGTTTCGAATACGAGGACCTCGAGTTCTTGGGCCACGTCGTCAACACCGCTGGAGGCCTACCTGACCCGGCAAAAACGTCAGCCATTGCGAACTTCCCAAGGCCGAGAGACAAGAAGGGCGTGCGAAGATTTCTCGGACTGTGCGCTTACTACAGGTGCTTCGTCGCAAACTTCGCCCGCATTGGAAAACCACTCACATGGTTGAAGAAAGATAGCACGGATTCTAGCTGGGAAAACGACCAAGAAAAGGCATTCTGCGAGCTGCAAAAACGCCTGCAAAGCCCGCCCGTGCTCGCTCATTTCGACGAAAGCGCCAAAACAGAAATGCACACGGACGCCAGTGATATAGGTTTGGGTGCCGCCCTAGTCCAAAAGCAAAGTGGTTGCGAAAAGGTAATCGCCTATGCCAGTCGTGGTCTGTCGAAGGAGGAGAAAAACTACTCTGCCTCGGAGAAAGAGTGCCTGGCTATCATATGGGCCATTTCAAAATTTCGCCCATACGTGTATGGTAGACCGTTCAAGGTTGTTACAGACCGCCATGCGCTGTGTTGGCGTGTCAATTTGAAGCACCCGTTTGGAGGTCTTGGTAGGTGGAGCTGACGTTACAGTAGTCTATAAATCAGGAAGGAAACACTCCGACGCCGACTCCCTGTCCCGTGCCCCCGTAGACCCACCAACACAAGACTCAGATGAAGACAGCGCGTTCTTCGGAGTCGTGATTGAGAGCGACCTGGCCGCCCAGTAGCGTTCCGACCCCGATCTACGCGGCAGGATCGACTACCTCCAAGGATGCAACGTCGTCGTACCCAGGGCTGTCAAATGCAACTTTCCTGCATTCAGCTTGAAAAACTCCGTCCTCGTGAAGAATTTCAGCCCCGGAACGAGAGGGAATTATCTTCTTGTCATCCTGGCAGATCTTCGAGACGAAGTTTTGGAAGCGTGCAACGACGACCCGTCTTCCGGACATCTCGGCACAGCTCGCACAATTGGGAAAATGAAGATGAAGTTCTACTGGCCCCGCTTTGTATCTGACGTCACCCACTACGTCCGGACCTGCCGTGACGGCCAGCGACGAAAAACGCCACCGACTGACCCGCCGGACTTCTAACGCTTGGGTTTTTCTCACTGAGCGGTTACTATTTATGCAATAGGCATCGTCATCGCCATTAGCTTTACTCCTAAGTGTTTCTAACAACGCAATTCTATAGTTTTATGCAAAATGGGATATTTAAGGAGATCACAAATTTACCTCGGTTAATTTGTGGGCTTATAAAATCAACTTTTTTGTACAACATACACAACTTCATAGGTATTTTTATCCGGAATCTTTGTTTCCAATTGGTGACAGCCCACACAAACTTGGACAGTTTTTGTGCGACATTAACATTTTTTTAGGAACCGACACATCTGGATGTGTAGCAGCTTACGGTACTCAAATGTATGTCATCTGTAATCTACATTACTGTTTTCTCCCTAAGTGATTCACCGAATTCACTTCCGTATGCGCTAGTGGTGACGTTGGATGCCGGGAGCAGGCCCCCATGATGAAAAAACGAAGACGAGTAAAAAGCGTACTTACAAGTGAAATGTAACGAGAGTAACTGCAGCTTAGGGGTACCAAGGATTGTAGCCTTAGCAACAGGACGACCGTTCCTGCCATTATGACTTATATCAATTAGCCGACAGGAGCTGGAAATAGCGGCTTTATCTTGCATAAAAGTCTTAAACTCTGGCGGCCCTTTTGGAGGCTTGCATGGGTGTTTGTTCGCTTGTGGTAAAATTTGCGCTGCGTTAGTGTCGCCCCTAGCCCGTTCCGTTTACGTGGGGCACGAATTCCAGTGGACACACCCTGCTTTACGCTCTTACTTAAAGTGATTACCTCTCCAATACACATGCGACAAGATGTGAGAAAAAAGGAGCCTTTCTTAAAGTGTGTCTTTCCAGAGTTCCTCAATTCAGATCCCCTGGGAAGCTAGAGGTGTGTGACCACTTTCAACACCCCGGCGTGGTCACGTCGGAAGGAGGAAGTAAAAGCCGTGCAGCAAAGCGTGCTCTGCGGCCACATCGCTCATCCCTCCCAGAGGGAGAGCCAAGGGGGTCGGTGTCGCTCCTTCGGGGAAAGCGAATGGCGGCCCCGCATCATTCATTACTTCAAATGCGAAAGTTCATGCCTCTCTAGCTCCCCAAGGAAGCTATATAGAGAAACAGCATGTTTTCTCAGCTAGCGGTAGCCCTTGATAAGGACAGAAAGTAGGGGTTGTTGCCCCTCAAAATAAAGTTAGACAACGGGGCCTCCTGTCACGAGCAAGTCTTGTAGATACCCACAGCAGAACAGCAGCGTACCCCGGTGTACGTATTCTACGAAACATCGTAAAAGGGAAGTCAACAAGAAGCGATTAACCAACGCTCTGCTGTTTAACAACTGCTGTCACGCGCCAATGCTGCAAGACACCACGATATCTCTTAGTTGCTTTTGTTGCTTTATAGTACGGAGATGGCAGCTGGGTGCTCTCCACATACGTGGGAACCGTTAACATGAGTCTTTCACAACTCATATACGCGAACCACTCGATATAAAACTCCGCAAAACCTAATTTTTTTCTCAACGGTAGAGCCTCTACACCGTAGTTCCAGTACCCAGAAAATTCGGTGAAAAAGCATCTCAACTATAAATTGCTGCTCTTCACCGATCAGGCACATACGAAACTGGCTCAAGAACATTTTGCCTCTTTTCTGTTCTTGACTTTCTTAGAGTGCTCGAATTACCTCATTAGTGCTCCCTTCCAGCTATCGGGCGGATTTCTTGCAGATACACCAGTAAACACATTCGATAACCACTTCAAAAAATGCCACAAAAACCAAACAGAAACGGAAGGCGAATCTGCTGCGAAGAGAAAGTCACGCAGTGCAGCTCCGTGCTCTTATGAAAATACTTTTTACAATGCTTCTAGACGCCAAGGAAACAATGAAAAGTTTAACGGAATATGTTGGACAGTCTTTTCATTTATTCCAGATGGATGAACAATTTGTTGGATTGCATATTTAGGGTATTACTCTTCTGTGGCTGTAGATGCCCATTTTTGCGAGTCAAGCCCAGAATTCTTCCTCATTCACCGGCACTCAAACACCAAGTCAATGCAGCGAAGGAAAGAAGAGAGAAAGGTAAGCATCATCGGATTTAATTATATTTTAAACATGTGTGCGATCACTCTTGTCTATAAAAATTGCCGCCTAAACTGTAGAGTTCCGCGCAGGGGTAAACAGAGCACGGGAGCGGTGGCAAATCTACATCGGGGCGCCGCCTAGAAAAGCTGACATAAAGCATCGAGCGGCGTTCTGGCATGCGTCCACACTGTCCCCGCCTACCTATCAGATATGTTTAATCGTCGCCCTGCTGGCGTGTCTGGCAGCGCATGGCAATTATCACGGGGCAGCGCTTCGCGTTTCAGTGGGAGTGGTTACATTGGCGCTCGCCGCAATCATCGGCGATCGAAGCCGCTGCATTTGAATTGAAGGGGCTTGCGTGCTAAAAAGCACTGCCATCGACGCCCTTTTCGCAGTTCGCGCAGTTTCGCCAGCCCATCACGCCGAAGTTTCGGGGGCACAGGGGTATTTTATTTATCTTTCGTAGCAGCCAGACGTTAACGTGTTCAACATAGGAAGAAACAAATTTGTCTTAGATTAGTTCAATGCGAGTGAGAAGATAAATCAGGGCTTCAACACCGATGTCCGCAATCATGTTCATATATTTTACGTCATTATCTTTTTGGTTCTTTAAAAGTTCGCCATTTTCATCACCCGTCATGAAAACACGTCCAGCAGGTCAAGTGAGTCATTTCAACTCTTCGACAATTTGGCTGAAATTTAGATTAGGCCGACGATAGAAAGCTAGTAGTGTGATATCAAAGTGTGAGTTCTGCATCCAACCTGCTAAGGATTGAGCTGCGGAGCAAGTAGTGGTGACAGTACAATAGGGACCGGGCAGCTGGAAGGGTGGCGCCACCACTCGGTGCTCCCCTCGTCAGTGGAATGAGCCGGTGCATTGGACTACACAGCCTCCCGTTGTTTTTGTCGTGTTTGCTTCGGTGCTTTGAACGTTTTGGTGGTGTTGTGAGCGTATATGTGCGGTGAAACAAAGTCTTGGCAGATTTGTTGGGTTCTTAGACGCACTAATGACTACGTAAACTTGTCGGACGCATCTAAAGTTGGGTATCGTCTGCAATGGGATGAGCGCTTTTTGCAGCGATCTGCGCTTGGCTACACCCGTTCTGAGTACGAATAAAATTACTATTAGTAGTATTATTTTCTTCTTAAATGCACTAACGGCTACGCAAACTTATTGGATGCTTGTAAGGTTGGGAATGGGCTACATTGACACGAGCGATTTTTGCAGCGCTCTGCGCCTGGCTCCGCGCGATCTGAGCAGGAATAAAGCTATTAGCAATATTATTATTAATTTCTGCACTATGAATTATCTTCACTGGTTTCAATGACTACGGTTTCCACGTCAGCCTTAGGGCTGGAATACCTCGATACGTGTGCTTTAAATAGAAAGGCACCTGCATACGAGATGGATTTCCGTGTAGCTGTAGAAATGTTGCGGTAGTTTACACTTTCGGTAACCGTGAGCTTTGTGCCTTGGGTTTCTGTGAGCGACACTGTGACAGCATGGGAGCTTGAAAGACGAAGTGGAAATCCCACATTTGTGGTGGTCATTTTACAAAGAGCCAAAGTTATTCACCAACTCAACAGCCCAAGCTACAAACCATCCACCATCCCTCCTCCCCTTCCCGTTTTACCACCTGCGTAGAATAAAGGCTGGCACCGATAGTTAAAAAAATGTGGCAGCGTTAACGTCAGCCGGTGTTTTTTAATGCTTAAGTATTATTTACAGAGTAGCTAAAAAATCGTGTAATGCTTGGTGAAGACACCAAAAACGCGCCATTAATTGCCTCAAATATGGGTGCATCAGCCCGAGTCCTCCAGCACAGACACATTTCCGACACGCTGGACAAAGTTTATATTTGGAGAGGGGAGCATGGAATTTCAAAATTAAACAGCCAAAATCATCTGGCCCTCCGTCTAATGATCATGATGGTTGAACGCAAAGCTTTCTTCCTGCGAAATCGGATGGGAAATGGTAAAAGTCAAATAGACGCTGCGATCAAAAGACCAAACTGCGTGCTGGTCAAATTCGACGCTCAACTAGTCAAAGTTTAAATCCAGAAGGCAACCAAGAAAACCCAGACGATAGAGCTTTGCGATAAACCCTCATCGTCGTTAGACGAAGGTGTGCATGATTTTTCAAGCGTGGGTGGCAGCTTGTAAACCGACCGCAGCATTCAGTTGTGAAGCTGAGTACAGGTTTCGGGTACCCTCCTGTCTTGCGTCCTTCAGCCACGCAGAAATTGGTTTTTGAATAACCATTTACCATCTAGCCAGCAACCATTGCAATTCTTGTAAAGCAATGCTTCTCCACGACAAGCAGTAACGTTCTACTATCATGCGGTATTTATTGTATCAACGATTCCCGATGACTGTAGTAAGAGCATTTCTGTGAAATTAAACACGTTTCAGCCATAGGTAGTGAAGTTACGGAAGCGTCGTCCATCACAATTTCTGTTTTGAGGTAAGCAAAGGAATTTTTATTTTTCTCTCGTATCAAAAGGAAGTACAAAACACTCGTGGTTACGCTTTCCCACGTTTACATACTTGGTTCATCCGTTACTTTGCAGGACGACATCTCTCCTTGCTATCAATAAAGGAGATACAGAATGAGTGAAAAACTAACATTGCATGAACACAAATACAAATGACGTACACTTCTTGGTACATAAATTGTGCACTGAGAGGACAGCCTGTGTCCTGGGAGGGGGGGAACCACTCCCCCACCCCAAGCACCAGCTCCCTTTACACAAGATGTTTCATTTACTCGGGTCTTCCTTGATACATACACAACTTCAAGACATTCAAATGCAAAAACAAATACAAAAGAAACCGACCATTGGTTTGTTGACTGTACCGCATACACTTATTTGGCCCACCTTCCCATTTGGGGCCACAATACTTATTTAGATACTCTGAACATGACTTCTGTTTACATAATGCAGTTGGAACTGCCTTTGGCATTAGCAACACAATCACATAGTCACCACTTGGCTTACACCTGTAAAAACGCGAGTAAGCGGCTTACATTTGCGAGCGCGCTCACTTTGTAGTAGAGTGAGGCACCAAGTGCACAGGTGCGGGAGGAGAGTCTCCCCCGCCCGAGGCGCCTGCGCCTTTTAAAAGCCTCCCGTATGTTCCCGTAAACTTGACCCGTACGTTATTGGGGTGCAACAAGTGCACTCGCCTTTATGATCCTCCCGTTATTTCCCTGAAATGTAGCCCCTGTATTGGAGTGCGGCTCAGGCACACTCACTTTTATAAGCCTCCTTTTATGTTCCTGTGAAACGTAACCCGTGTATTGGAGTGCAGCTCAAGTGCACTCGCCCGTTTTGAACCTCAATGAAAGGACAAGACCATTTTCTCAAGAATTCTTCTTCCCCTAAAAAGAAGAGCTCTGCTTCCAGGTTTTCGGTTAGTTTTGTGTGCATGTGGATCAGTAAGTTCCACTGGTTACTTCGGGGGCGTGATTGCTTGACGGCAGTATACCTGTTTATCCACAGTACATAAAGACCAATCGTTATGATAAGCACAGCTAGAGGGTTTCTTGGGCATCGTCTGCCCTCCAGGAAGTCCCGAATGCGGAGTTGTCTATATGCCCTACTCACTATGAGCCAAAATGTTTTGGCGACTGTACATTGGACCATTGCGTGTTCATTTGTCTCCCTCTGATTGCACTGCACACACTTGTCTGTTGTTGTTGTACCCCATCTCCTTAAGACAGTTCTCGTCTGCAAGACTGACCACCCATACTTCCATGTTACGTCTTGGGCTTCACCTGGTACATTTGCATTGATCAGCGTGCGCCAAGGAAAGTTCTTTTGTTTCTCTTCTAGGTTTTCAGGACTCGTCTCATCTAATTTCTGAGCCAGTTCTATGTTCCTCATGTTTTCTACTTCTCTTTGCGAGTTATGTGTGGTTAGTTTTTTATATGCTGCTATTACTTTGGCGTAAAAGGGGGGTGGCTGAGTTGCCTTGGGTCCATCCAGAGTATGCTGGGGAAATAACCTAGCTTGCGCTCCCAAGAAGTATACACAGAGCTGCCTCGCTGGATGCCCCGTCTGCAGATCAAGGACCCTAAGAACACTTTTCAAAGCATAGGTCGCGGCATAATTGGTTACAGAGGGGATGTTCCACCCCCCGAATTGTCTGGGCAGGCCCAGTTTCCCGGTTTTGACCAGGGCTGTTTTATCCGACCAGAACAGGCGCAATACTTCAGATGTAATTTTAACCGCTATGTATCGAGGAAGGGCAGCTGTCCCGGCTATATACCATACTTTCCCTGTGAGAACATTTAATGCCAGATACCTTTTAACCGCGTATGGAAAGTCGTAAGCTAAGGCTTCGTTTACATCCTCCCTGAGTTGTTTAAGTGTCTAGTGCCATGTCTTAAGTGATACCCCGCTTGACGTGTAAGTAACGCCGAGGATTTCTACATGTGCGACTACTGGGATGCCATATATGTGTTGTTTTTCTGATGGACTTAGGCTTAAGGCTTTACTTTTTGTGCAATTTAGTCTTGCACCAGCTAACTCGGAATACTCCTCAAAACAATTAAGTGCGTGCACTAAACTATCTTCGTCCCTTAGATACAAGCTAACATCATCGGCATACGCCGTTACTTTAACTGTCTGACTCCCTGGAAGCTGTAAGCCTAGGATATGCGAGTTATTTTCAACATTTTTCAAGAACGGTTCTATTGCTAGAACAAAAAGTAATGGGGAAAGTGGGCACCCTAGTCGTACCCCTCTTGTTACGCTCAGGCTAGTTGCTACCTGCTTGTTTACTACTAGATCACTCTGCATGTTTTCATAAAGGATTGCTAATATATTAATAAACTGTTGTGGATATCCGAAGGCTGTTAAAGTTGCGAAGATGTAGTTGTGCTCTACTCTGTCAAACGCCTGTGCTTGATCTAAAGAAATGAGCCAACCTCTAGCCTGTCTTGTTTTGGTGTACTCTATTATGTCTCTGTTTAACATGTTTAAGGTTTGACAGTTCCTGTCTGCAACTGAGCAGGCTTGCCACGATGTTATCACTTCCGGCAAAGTAAGTTGTAGTCGTCTTGTTAGCACTGATGCAAGTAATTTGTAATCCGTCCCCAGTAACGTGATGGGGCGCCAGCTTGTAGGTTCGTTCCAAGCCCCGGCATTTTTTGGTATTAGGATAATCCTACCTCGTTTAAAACTGCGGGGTACTGTGTGCGTTGTGAGAACATCATTTAGTACTGCACATAGGAAGGGTCCAAGAAGGTCCCAAAATGTGCTGTAAAACTCGACTGGCAATCCATCCACTCCTGGTGCCTTGCCCTTGTGGAGTTGCTTCATCGACTCTGTTAATTCTTTTAATGTAATCGGAGCGATTAAGCGTACAAAGTCTTCATCTGGTAATTGTGGAAGGCCAGCGCCGCAGCATTTCTAGATCGGTTGCACACACTGGCTTTGTGGGAGCAGTTAGCTGCAGTATACTCCTAGATACGCGAAACTGCATGCAGGCATCAAAAAATTGTATGAAGCAACGAACTTTCTCTTCCAGCTTGACTTCCAGCTTGGCGCATTGAGCGTCGTCTGCTATTTGTAAATACTGAGTATGGGCTTAGTAAATCACACACATGGCATGCCTCGTAAACGTCACATCCACGCTCAAGATTTACCGATCTGAAAAATGCACGTGGGGTTACGTACGCTTTGCAAGCCGCACCGCAGAAAAACGACAGAAAGCCATGCACATGCAGTTACGCTGCGCTGACCGCCACCGGCATTCCACTGACGAGCGGTTCGCCACGGGCGGCGCTGTTCGCTGAAGCGACGGTGGTGCCATACAACGGCCGCCCGGTCCCTATAAAGCCATGTATGCTTGAAGGAAATAGCCATGCCGGCGCCCAAGCTGCTGGCATGAGAATAACATTGGTTGTCATAACCTACGACTGAGAACTGTTGGGTAAAACATTAGGAATATTTTTTTCCGTCAGAACAACGGCTTCACAAGTCTGTTAGTTTATCAGTAGCACACCTAAATTCAACCCAGTGTGTAGGCATGCTTCACATGTTTACATGAATAAATGGGATGGAGTCGACCGCGGTTGCCAAAGTGTACTCCTTGAGTGCATGAAAATATCTGAATACAAGCGTGTACGCTGCCTTAATAGCACAAAACGTGGAAGGGAACGGACCGGCTACTACAGCCGTTCAAGGGCTTGGCTGTTGAATCAGAATAGCTGGATCACCTTGCTTCTTTCGGTAGTCGATGCGGCCGTTCTTTAACCATAGAAATTCGAATTTGTGTCATTTACCCACCGCACGCAAGGTAAAAAAACGTTTCCTGTTTGATCAGGTAAGGTTACGGGGAAGTAGAGACCCACGCGGCCATCCTGATGATCAAAGGGGCCAGGTTATAGCGAGCCCCCAACCAGCGGTCCCGAACTTTAATTCTTGTGAACCTGACACGAGCAGTTGAAAGGCCGCTCTCCGTTTAAGAAACCTCTGGATAGCGGATACCTAATTTTACAAAAGTGAAGCAATTTGGGGTTCTTGGCTGAAGCCAGACAGGACAACAAAAAGGGTCTGGTCAGCGGACGCGGGAAGGACGGGTATTTCAAGATCTGACGTCCTCCGGTACTGCTTTCAGTGATTCAGTTGGGATTGCAGCCTTACGAAGATAGACGGCTGTGATGACAGCCAGGCTTCATTTGAAGCGGACTTCAAAAGAAGCAATTCGCTCCATCAATGCATCAACAACGGCATCAACCGCCTTCGCGCTGAACACTAAAAAAGGGCCCATCTCCCCGCGATGGGGACTCGAGTAAATGCGTCGCATAGGGGGTGGGTGTATTGCGTTAACGTTTAGTGTTTGGGGAGTTGGTGGTAGTGAATGCGTTGTATCAGCAACTTCTTGACGTAGTTTGAATGAGTCAAGGATGTCAGGCGCGTTCGTAGCCTTTCATTCTGTGTCTGTTTTGTGGCGCAGAGGGAAGAGCACCATGTACCTCGCGTTCCGCCCACAGGTAGTGAATGCGTTGTATCAGCAGCTTCTTGACGTAGTTTGAATGAGTCAAGGATATAAGGCGCGTTCGTAGCCTTTCATTCTGTGTCGGCTTTGTGGCGCAGTGGGTAGAGCACCATGTACCTTGCGTTCCACCCGCAGGGTCGTGGGATCGAAACCAGGCGCCGATAAGTATTATTTTTTATATATAGTGTAGGGGGAGAGGTGCGAACCTGTTGTTGAGAGCGAGGAGGGTAGCGTGATGCGGGAGAGGAGGAGTGGGGGAGAGGGCGCGCCTGCGCGCTGAGCTGTGGCGGACGCACGGCGGACGCTACATGTGAGTTAAAGAAATGCTCTGCATTTAAATGTCGTATTTTGTGTATGGCACATACGAAGACAACTAAAAGACACAGACGACGACATATCCCACTTTTTCTTCTTGTGGCTACAGCGTGGGAAGCTCGTTAAACTTAATTTCGACAAATTCGATGGAATAAATTTATTTTAATAGAATAAACCACAGACAGCTCCCAAGTCATTTCACCCATAAGTGCTGAAACGTTCTCTGAATCACGCTGAGATGGACGAGGAGTATTACGAGGCTTTCAACGCCACTGCTATCCTCCAGGCCCCACAAACGCAAAAGTGGACTCTTCTACATCAGATTATCCCCGGTCTAACGACACTTGCTAGAATATTCGCAGCATGTCGGAAACCGTGTGTCCCGAATAACCCGCATACCGAAGACATGGCACGCTTCATCCATGAAAACACAAGGCATGGACAGTGTGGAGGTAGTGGCAATATTATTATATGTTACAGCCTAATGCAATTACACTACCCTGCAGTGACAGAAATGACGAGTTGAGCGCAGGTCCGAGACGCGCCGCCAACTGTATCTTCTGTGCTGGCTCGTAGTCCTTTTGTAGCGTTGACCACACAGCCAAGCACCACGTCACGGCAGAAATCGGCGTCGCGATGAAGTTTCCAAGGCGTGATTGCTACCTTGGATTCCTATGGTGTCTGCATGCGTAGAAGTGCTGGTGAGGGTTGGTGTACTCTAGTATCAATTTGGATTGATAAATTTCCTATTGTAGAGCGTCCAGGATCCAAAGGAAGATTGCTGGGACAGGAAGACGACCTCAGCAAAGGTCCGAAATGCGGCGTAAAATAAAACGGCTCCATATAAAGCATCTCTATCGTTTGTGGGTAGAATGTTTTACGGTCTAGATTTTCTAGAAGCAGAATTAGATTACTGCTGATACTCCGTTAGGCAGGTAATCCTGCTGGTTAATGCGACAAAAGATCTCGGTGCAATGGCTCTTCAGAGAGAGTCTGCACGAACGTTCCACAATGAACTCTCTTATAAATTGCCTCGAAATGCACGAACAGTTAGTGCTCGCCCCCTATTTCCAGCAGTTGAAGAAGGACGACTCGTACTAAAGGCACCGACGATGCACAATTGTTGTCTTCACTGAGGCTATAAAGCAATTGGCCGAAAAAAATTTCGAAGTGTCGTGCTATTGTAATGGTGATGGAAAATATTGGATAGAAGCCGGTATATAAAATAATTCTTTTGGACTATTATAGCGCCAAATTTAATGGGACCCGGCATACAAGCTACAGAAAAGTAAAGGTTGCCGTACAACCGGCGAACACCACCCCGACACAACAAACGCGGGTGATAAAACGCTTAACAGACACGAAATATGTTCTTGTCTTGTACCACAATTATGTTCTTGTCTTGTACCTATCCCATACGCACTGGCGTGACGACGCCCATTTGCGACACCAGAAATATCAAATACGCTTAAAGAAGAAAACAATCGGCACACAAAAATTAAAAAAACTCCCCCACCTCCCCGAAGGGGATCTTGCGGAAATGCGAATGCATTGGGTGCACCAAAGAGTGCGCTGCGGCAAGCAGTAACGGAGAGAGGCGTGCGCTCCACTGCATTTATATACATTTTCCGAGCGCAGCCAGCGGAGAGAGGGTACGCGGAGAGGAGAGAGAGACCTGCGCAACACGCCCGCCACGCGCGCGAGCTCTCTCTCACACGCCCGAGCGCGCTCCTCCTCTCCACTCACTCTCCGCTACTCCGCCCGAGCTCCGCGATGCGAGCGCCCTCACACCCCCGAGCGCACTCCTCCTCTCCTCTTGCCCTCCGCTACTCCCGCCCGAGCTACCACCTGCTCCGGTTGCTAGGCGCGCCACAGCTGTTGCTAGGGGCGAGGAGGAACGCGGAGAGATAACACCTGCGGGCGCACGCCGACGGAGCACGACAACTCCCGACCAAGAAATGCATTCGCATTTACGACGACGACGACGACGAAGGCAGAAGTACGTGCGCTCGCGCTGGAGGAATGCAGGCGCGCGCCGACGGAGCACGACAACCCCCGACTAAGAAATGCATTCGCATTTAAAAGAAATGATTAGAATAAACTACCTAGGAAAATTTTTTAGATAATGAATAACAATTTGCAACAGACAATGAAATGCGAGAGCAGCAATTAAAAAACCGTCAAAAGTAAGAGCGAAAAAATACTTTACCTATGGTCAGCGAATTATGCAAGTATTCGCACATCCGTCGGTTCTGTTCAAGTGAGTTTTGAATATCTCGACAATTAAAGCAACCAAAGGTCGCAAAAGCAGCCCGCGGCATACAGCCTGGAAACTCACTAGTACGCGATATGCTCAAGTTTAGGCAAGGCTTCAATAAACTGCACGCCCCTATAAAGCTTGTTTAGTTGAGAAACAAAAAAAAATTCTAGTCGTTTAACCCGAGTTGGTGCGAGCCGTTGTTCTGCAGCCGCAATGGCCTACTCAGATTGGATAGGTGTGCATATATCATTCAATCACCACCATGGTCTAAGGATTGGCATTGAGCTTGGCGTTGTTTATGCTGTTGTTCGGTGGCGCGAGGGTCAGGCTGACCAACAATATCGGTGCGAGTGCACGACTGAAATACAAGCGAGAGGATATCTGCGACACAGGCGGTATACTGTGAAAACACCATAAATTCAAGTAAGCCGGAATCTGGCTCTATATGCGCTAAACATTCTCCCTCACCTTTATTTCCCGTTGCGCCTTGTGTAGTTAGGGCTTTACGATTTGCACCTACAGCCGCCGCTGTGTCTAACAGCCAGAGATCTCTACTAGCCACTGAGCTACGGTTTTTGCTCATGCGGCATTCTTTCTCAGAGTTACCAGGAGGTTTGCAAAAACGCCGGAAGTTCTCCAGCCGAAGGAAAGAAACAGAAGGCGTCGTCCATAAGGAAAACTAATCGGAATAGCTGAGATTTGCTCAAGCGGTGGGGGAGCCTCACGGGATGTGGTGTGTACGTTTTTCGAAGCAATCCTTTTTATTCACAAACCTAAATGCAAAACTTTGGCCTGCGTGTCTGTCTTTCCATCTGTCACATTATTCAGCCGCTGGTCCATGTAAAAAGAAATGTTTGACCTTCAGGTACACATTGGCAGGAAGGTGTCGAAATACAGAAATCACTACCATCGGTCATAAGATGTCCTCGATGTTTACCGATACGAAAGCCTGAGACACATTGCAAGGTAAATTTAAATACATATCCAACAGATCCCGCATTCATTTATTCGAAAATTGAGCGTAGGCTTGGTTCAAACGACAGAAACTCAAAGGCGGATGCCTAGAGTGTCGTGCCATGGAACTGTACTGGGTGATCAAAGTTAGATAGACACATTTTTCTTTCAATTAGCGCTTAAGGCGGTTAGATTTACGTAAAGATATCCTCTACAAAGAGGCTGTGCGCACAGGGGATTATGAATGGGGTGTAGCTGTTGATGTCGGTGGCTGAACTAACTAAACCTGAAAAATTGTTTTCAGTTGCTGCAATCAGCAGGCATGTCTGTATTGAAAAGATAGACGCAATCGTGGTTCTACGCTTTTTAATTTGGCGAAATTCTTCTAACGCATCTGTACTGCGAGAAATTGAACTGCGAAGTTGAGTTGCCGTTAGCTTGATAACGCAGGCTAGACAGTGAAGACTAGACCGAAGCTCCTCCTTTTCGTGGTGTGTTTCGATAGCGGTTATGAGTACTGCAGAGTGCGAACACGCCAGCCAAGACAGAATGTTGCTTGTTATCACTTTTGCGTATGCCACCACCCTGCTGTCGAATAAACAGCTTACACAGCAGGTACGTCACAAAACGGAGGAGCTTTGCTCCGGTCCTCACTATGCGCAATCATGCAAACGGCAATTAAACTTCGCAGTTCGATATCTCCGAGTACGGATGTGCTACAACCCTTTTAAGAAATGAAACTGCGTAGAAACACGATTGCTCCCACCTTTTTAATACAAAAATGCCTTCTTACTGCAGACACTAAAAATTCATTATTACTTTTTTTATATTAAGCCACCGACATCAATAGTTTCCACCTCATTTTATGTCCCCTGTGCGCATAACGTCATTGTAGAGGGGATCTTCACGTTAATACAAGCGCATAAATTTAAAAAAGTCTCTCTATCTAATTATGATCACACTGTATATAAGTACTCCACTAAAGCGGTGTATACCAGCAGTTATAAAAAAGTACCGCAACAACTACTATTTTATCGCTGTTTCTAACACTAGGTAACGTAACCTAACACAAAAAACTCACAAAAACCGACCACTTGAAACACGCAAAACTAATGTCAGCCATCAAAATTACAACCTGAAATAAAGTTTTAAAAGGGCAACGCAAGAGCCACATCCAAGGTCAACCTAAAGCGGCCGACGCTCTGCTCTGTGCAACACTTGTGTTGTTGAATCTCGTCATATGGCAATGAAGCTTTTGCTGCACCGCTTAAATCAAGCGCTGCCGGATGGCACTATACACAGCACGCAGAAACAAAACAAAAAAGTTAAAACTGCCAAAATAAGAGCAAGAAATGAAAACACAAACAGAAGTAAAATGATACCAGGGATATTTGTCTGAGATAAGAATACAATGAGAAAGATAAAGGAGCGCTCTGTTCAAGCAGATGGTGCGGTAACAGCGCGAAGGCGTAACAAGGGAGTCACAAGACCATCGTATTTGTGAAAAAAGAGCAGAGGAGATTGTTCCCATAGGGGGCAGAAGACTATCGCCATTGACCGATTTTTGCAGTAAAGCAAGAGCGTACGCGGTTAGTTTTATTTCCTCCAAAATAACACGTACTGTGTGGTGTCACCCTGAAGCCAACATCAATTCATTCACTTTTAGCCAACCTGAAGTGTTACGAATGATTATGACCTCAGTAGGCTGTAACAAAGCCCTGCAATTAAAATCTGCGAAACCAAAAAATTCACTGCAGGCGATGAGCCTTTTTCTAATTCGCGTATTTTAACGGTAGGTGATCAGTTTTGGTATTCTCTCCATAGTCATGTTGTCAAAGTACGTCTTTTTCTATATATTTAGAAGCTTGTGCACCGTTTCTGCGGAGCGTTTTCTTAGTGTTTACCCCGAAACGGACATGTCGCATACCACCTGATACTACCCAGAAATTCGGAAAACAAAAGAGGCTATCACTTCTTTGTAACCATAGGTCTACGCAGTTGTATTCAGATTACAGTCACGGTATTCCGTTATTGTGAGGAGCCTTCCACAAGAAAAGGAGTAAACAGGAGTAGTGCTTTTGTTGAGTCAAAAAATCCTGTTGTTCGAGGAATTCTTTGCCCCGTTCATCCGGGCAAGTGTAGACTCACCATAATAGAAGTCTCCGTCTCTGCAAAGGCCTTGTGGCCGCACAAGGCAGGGCACGCCCGCACAGTGTGAGTTAGTGTCACATGACACAGGGGTAAAGACCACTAATGATTGCTTCGGACCACTCTGAAGAAACACTGCCGCTTTTCTAGGAGTTCCTTGTTCACAGGTGTCGGGTTTTCTTGAAAAATATCAATGACTAATGAGCTCATACTTCTAGCGAACTTTAACCCACACGACAAAAAAAGAAAAGACGAAACACACGCTGGCGTGTATTTCGTCTTTTTTAAATGCAGAGCATTTCAGTAACTCATGATGTCACCCGTGTTGACGTCCGTAGTCCGCACCGTCGTTGTCCCTACTATATAAAAAGAAAATACCATCCGGCGCCAGGTTTCGATTCCTCGACCCTGCGGGCGGAACGCAATGTACATGGTGCTCTAACCACTGCGCCACAAAGCCGACACAGAATGGGACGTTATGAACGCGCCTTATTTCGTTGACTCATTCAAATTACTGCTGACGAGCGCTCTCTCGTCAGCAGTTTTCAAAAGTGCAACAACATTAACGTAACGCAAACTACTTAACGTCGTGCGCCCCCGGAAATGCTCTGCATTTGATCGTGCCCCTCGCGAAGGGGATGTTTCACTGCGTCTGCCTACTGGCCAGTACACTCGTCGCCATCTGTCGGATGTTGTGCGAACCCTTTGCGGCTGATGGTGCGCCATTTGAAACGACATTTTTTTGCAACCTTGCCGAACGCTCGAAAGAATTGTATTACATCACTTTACGTTGTCATGGCGTGAAAGTATGCCAACATGCACTATGGGCCGCGCAAAAACTGCAGGTTGAGTTCCAAATAACCCACTGTGTGCATAGGCGCGTGCTTGTTTTATACCGGGCTTCTAACCAGTATGGAGATTTTTTTCTTCGGCCTGTGCTAAAGTTCTAAAGTTCGCTAGAAGTTTGAGTTCCTTAGTTTAAAGCAACCAACTCGCCCCACTCACCGCTTTAAGATGAATGACTCGTGAAAGAAACGCGAGTGCATCAGGGTGAAAACCCTTGCCGGCAGGTTCATTGAGCAAAAGGACGCTGTCCAGCAGTTTGCGCTTTCCCGTGAGCAGCAGCCTCCCTCAGGGGGTTGTTTTTAAGCGACCTTTTGGTTTTATTAGCTACACCGAAGTGCGGGATAGGCGCCTACCAAGTCCTGTGTTTCCACGACTCTCCGATCCTACAGTCTAAAGAGACAATATAGGCCGAAGGAAATTCAGTTTTAATAAAAACTTTATACGTTTCCTAGCTCTCGCTTTTAGGTTGATTCAGCAACGCCGCATTATTGGCTAAGAAATGAGTTATTAAACTTACATTTCTTTCTCCCATTCGCATTTCATTTTTTGTGACTTAGCCTTCGCGTCACAAAGTAGGAGCGAGGCACCGGTGTTTTCTAGAGCCTAAATGTTTAGCGCGAGCCGGCGCTACTTGCTCTCACAAGGGCAGCGGTAGCTTTTACGACGCAGGACATGACCGACTACGACAACGTTTCCCTAGTGGAAGAAGATGGCGCAGACTTTTATGACTTCTCACTGGCAGAAGGAGAAACGCTTTCAAAATGTGAGACGGCAGGTACTCCCGCATATACCGGCCTACGAGACCCTATTGAGCTGGCGGCGAGCGAAGCCTCTGCTGTACCAGCAAGCGCCGTTTGGAATATCATGCAAGCGCGGTAGCCCGACTATCGTCGTTCAGGCGGGGGCTTTCACCTCCCCTCGTAAGGTGATAACAGTCATCCTATATGATCTTCTGTCACACTAATCGAGAATAAAATAAACGCTCTCTGCCCGCCACCGTGTCGAGAAGTCGCTGTTACCGGAGTTCCCACTAGTCAGGCGTAATAAACGCACAGAGACGCATGCTTTACGGAGTATCAACCGTGGCTCGCGGAGAACAGAAGAGCAGAAGTTGAATCAATGAGCTAACCACCTCCAGTAAGTAACTTTACCTTGCGACAAAGTTCAAACCGGGCGCACGCATGCTTTACCAATAGCAACATCCCCGCGCGGAGAACGCAAGATTGCAAGCTCAGGCGGGCCGCCTAATCACCTTCAGTGCATGTTCTTTTGCCCCTTTCAGCCAAAGATATGTTTGGTAGAAGCTCGGGCGTTAGCCACCGTAGCTGATGTACTTTAGTAATTGTGCCTTAATCATTTTTCAAAACGAAACCGAAAGTATTACGGCTGACTGAATAATGAGGTAAGCACCCTGCTTCACAATATATTAAAGCTGTAGTTTGGGATTTTTATGTAACCTTAGCTCACGCAAAACATTATATTACATTTATTTCCTGTGCTGAACCATTCAGGAACTGTTTATTTAAGAAAACCTTTATGGATTCTTCTCCAATGAGTTCTCGCCGTTCACTACTTTTGTGACGTCCCGAACCGTGGTTCCGCAATACGTACGGCACGTCGACACTTATGTTCGTGTTTTTCGCATTTCCTGCCGAATTAAACAACTGCTAGCTGCGAAAATGATGTATTTAGATTCTCGGCCCCGTAACACACGAATACAGGCCAGCTTGTTTTCACATGTATAGAACGTGTGAAGAGACAAGGTTAGAGTGGTTCAAAATTCGAATTGTGGCCATAGCGAACGTGGCCCCTCGTGTTATAAACCGTAGTAGTTTTTACCTTTAGAATGCCACTGTTAATCGCTAGACAGGGATGTTTATCCCGTATCGACGGAATAAACCTTTCGTTCCGCCACGACAATGGCCGCCTGGTATCTTTGATGGGCAAGCAGTAAAAAAAATCTGTGCTATTTAAGATGGATCTTTTCTGTATGAAAAAAAGGTTTATCTTAGGGAAAGCATTTGCTTTAGGATACAACACTACAATTCTTGGTCAGAAAGAATGTCATGACAGCTCCGGCTTACATTAGAAAAGAATTGTCGAAATTTGTTAGGCCTTGTTCACGTAGTGTCGGTAAAACGCGTGTCTTGAACACTGGAGCACCGTGCTCCGGACTGCACGGGAGAAGTGGGGTGTATTATCAATTTAAGTGACTGGTTTAAGACCGGTATAATGAGAAAATGCGCTACCCGTATCAGCGGTATGGTCGTGCATTTGGTCAGTCGGCCCGTCGCCTTCGTTTACGCACCTTCTTTCACCGTTACAAGCGCTGCCTTCAGTACAGACCAGTTAGAGAATTGCGGAGATAATTCGTTTTGCACGCTCTGCCACTGTGTCCCGTCTGCATTTTTTTGGCGAACAGCTGTTGACTGCGTAATCGTCCTGCCAACGCGCTACACGGGTATCGAGTGTAACATTATCCGGTGTCTGTTCTCAGCTTTGTACTTCATAGCCGACGGGCCAAGGCCACAAAACCAAATGCACTGTGCAAGCGGTCATCGACAGCAAAAACACCGTCAGCCATGTGTTTTCGGCGATTGTTATTTGTTTTTCACACTTAAAGAACTGAAATAAAACACTGCCACAACGTGTTGAATTCACAGTGATTCATTCACAAAGATACAAATGACGGGAACATAGCAGGGAAAAGGACGTTAAAAGTAATGTAAGCTCACTCAAAGCAAAACAAAGCCTGCATGACTCCGCCGTGTGGCTTTAGTTGCTTAACGAATGACGTATGCTTGATACGGTGCCACAAACACCCCGTGACTGGGGCTCTTGACGTATTATAAATAAAAAATACATTTACTGGCCAAGGTTTTATTTGGCCAAGTGGTTAATCCCCACTTCTCTTTCGAGTACAGGCGAGCTCGTTTTCACTTTTATAGAACGTGTGAAGAGACAAGGTTAGACTGGTTCAAAGTTACAATTGTCGCCATAGCGAACGTGGCCCTTCGGATTATAAACCGATGTAGATTTTACCTTTAGAATTTGACTGTTAATCGCTAGACATTGTTGTTTACCCCGTTTGCACAGGATATCAGATGCGGTATCGACGCAATAAACCTTTTGTTCCGCAACCACGTTGGCCGCCTGGTATCTTTGACGTGCAAGCAGAAAAAAAATTCGTGCTTTTTCACAGGATTTTTTCTGTATGAAAAAAAGACTACGTATATGGTTAATCCTACGAAAAGAATTTGCTTTATTTATTTATTTATTTATTTATTTATTTATTTATTTACTCTCAAGGGACATGGGCATTAGAGACAGGAGGGGTGGTCAAACACTCTACAGGCAATGCAGCACGAGTTTGCTTACCCATAAGAAACATATTCACATATTTGAAATATACACATCAACTGGAAATATAAACAATAACAGGAAAGGAAAAAAACACAAGGTTCATAAAACCTCGCCATGCTCGGGAACAACACAGGAGGATTTACACAAATCCGCGGAATTCATGAAAGAACAGTATCAGAAAGAAAAAAAATTCAGGTTGTATAGTCACTAATAGCTACCTTAAAATTGACTGGATTAAGTATTGAAGGAATGCATGTGGGGAGGTGGTTACAGTCAGAGCTGGTTTTAGAAATGAATGAGTTGAAATAATAGTTTTTTCGGCTGCTGGGTACGCCAACCTTGAACTGATGGTTGTTTCTTGTCAAATCATAAGTGGGAGGAAAAAGCGTCGAATCTTTGGTCGTTAAATTGGCGTGATAAATTTTATGAAAAAGACAATGTCGTGATATTTTCCTGCGAACAGACAGATCAACAAGGTTAAGGATAGATTTCATGGAAAAGCCGCTAGCTGTACAAAAATAGTTAGATAATATGAAGCGTGCGGAACGATTCTCGATGGCTTCGATATCATGAAGTAGCGAGTTGATATGCGGGTCCCAGATCGACGATGCCTACTCGACCTTTGTCCGAACTAAAGTTTTATACAAAACGTGTTTTATATCTGTTGAAGCAAGAGAAAAAGTTCGGCGTAAAAAACCGAGCATGCGGTTAGTGTCACTTGTGATATGTTCGATGTGTGTTTGCCAAGAAAGGTTATCCGAGATGTAAAGGCCAAGATTTTTGTAACATGACACTTTGGTTAGTGGGGCGTGGTTTTAGTATGTACCTGCACGCTGTAGTATTACGTTTTTGACGGGTCCCTCGCATTACTTTGCATTTCTTTGTGTTCAGTTTCATTAACCATGCATCGCACCACGTAGAAATCTTACTTAGGTCAGATTGTACCGCACTTTGGTGGGCAGAATCAAACATTTCTCTGGTAATTACGCAGTCGTCCGCGAATAGTCTAATAGTTGATGACAGTGTGTTCGGCAAGTTAATAATATACATTAAGAATAATAAGGGACCTTTGACAGAACCTTGCGGCACAGCAGACGTAACAGAGCAGTGCGTGGAAATAAAGTCATTAGCAACTACATATTGTGTGCGGTTGGTAAAAACACTGCAACCATTTGAGAATATTTAAATCTAGATTGATTGAGTTTAATTTAGAAGGTAGTAGTTTATGACAAACGGTATCGAATGCCTTTGCGAAGTCGATAAATACCCAGTCGATAACTGAAGACCGGTCAGCTGCGCAAAATAGGCCGTTAGTGAGGCTACGCAACTTAGTTTCACAGGAGTAATTTTTTCTGAAACCATGTTGGTACTTGCTAAAAAAAGAATTGTTTTCGAGAAAGCGGACTAAATGGCTGTAGATAATGTGCTCAACAATTTTATATGGTAAACTGATGAGCAATATGGGTCTGTAATTGATGGGATTGTGAGTGTTACCTGCTTAGGGCAAAGGAACTACGTTCCCGACCTTCCAATCCTGTGGCATTGCAGAAATTTCCAGAGACTGTGAAAAAATCTTAGACAAAATTACAGCGGATAATATTTTAGAATTTTTTAAGTATTTGGGGTTAATACCATCATCTACAGGGGAAGAAGGTTTCAGATTTCTGGTCAGTTTGGCAGCACCCACCCAGTCTGTGACTAACGGATCCATGGGTAAATATTTGCAGGCAGGGAAAGGGGGCGAACAGTATGGTACACTGGTGACAAACACCCACAAATATACCACACTTAAGGCTTCACAGCACATTTCACTTGGCATCACACAGTCGTCTTCAGACATCAGTTCAATTTTCTTTTCATTTTTTCCGTTGATGGTTAGTCAAAATCTGCGGGGATTAGTTCTAAGCATAGTGGGGAGGGTAACTTCAAAGAACGAACGCTTTGCCACGGCAAGCGCGTGCGCATATTCACCGGCTGTCTCACTGTACGCAGCCCATCGGTCACTTGAACTCGAGCGTTTGGCTTTCCGAAAAAGGCGCTGCTTTTTATTGCGTAGCCGCTTTAGGATCGGTGTAAACCACGGGGATTGAACGGTATTTGTTATTCTACGCATGGGTACTTAGTGGTCAATTAACGCGGACACCTTGGTTTTGCACAGATGCCTATTTTTGTCTACAGAACGCTGATCAAAATTATGAAACAGATTTTCGGTGAACATTTCCAGCTCCCTTTTTATTGCAGCATAGTCCGCTCGTTTGTTATCTCTGAATGTTTTCGAGGTTTTCTGTTGCTTGGGATTTCTGTTGGGTATAGTGAAGTGGATTGCTGAATGGTCACTGAGATCAGGAATCACAGAAAGAGATGTAACAAGATCTGGGTGAGTTTTGAGAACGAAGTCTAGAATCGTTGAGCTTGTAGTAGTAACACGGGTCGGGTATTTAACAAGTTGTATTAGATTGAAATCTGAGAACACACTGACAAAAGATGCGCTTTCAGACGAGCCGGTGCTCGAACTTGGTTCGGGTAAACACCAAGAAATATAGGGCAGATTGAAGCCTCCCAAAACAAAGAAGACTGCAGCAGGAAATCTAATATGTATCTTATTTAAAACATAATGAAACATCTCGGAAAAGCCTGAAGGATAATTCGGAGGCCGATAACAGGCGCAAACAATGAAGCCTTTGTGGTACACGCGAATGCACACACAAACTAATTCTAGTTCAGAAGTGACATTAACTGTGAAAGAAACAAATTCATTTCATACTGCAATAAAGACATCTCCGCCAGAACGGCTACCCCGTCGTACTGATAAAGGACATAGTTTTTTTGCACCGTGCAAAATTTCCCTGCTGTCAATTTTCGCTGACAAAGAAGTTTCCGTCCCGTCAGTATGATTATATCTGCCATGCACGCATGAACAACGGATACTAATTCGTCATGCTTGTTCATTACGCTGCTTACATTACATAGAGAGAAAAAAAAATTCCCGCTCAATAGCATCAGCTTGTGTGCGCACATCTAGCTACGTTGAAGACTGGCCTTCGGTTTGTCTGGGGAACATGATCCGGCTTGGCCTAGTCTATTATCATTACTTCGGCAGTTTTCAGAGCATCCATCCCGTAGTTCAATTTCAAGAACACGATCTGTAATACTGCAATACACATAACTCTGTTTGTTGATTACGACTTTGTTCTACTTCAGAGAAAATGGCTGGCCGGTGGCCTTCGCGAATTCCAGCAACTTTTTATGTACGGTGCGCGTTGCCTTGAAAAAGTCCTCAGTAAGTGAAATGTTTGTTCCGCGTAGCTTAGACTTTTCTGAAAAAATTGAGTCTTTCGTTTTAAAAGAAGCAATTTGGACGATGATTAGCCTGCATTTATTTTCGACAAACACTCCTAATCTGTGTGCACGGCTAAACGCTTCCTCGGACATTTGCAGTTTGAACTAGCCAGAAAGAATTCCCCTAATTTTATCTTCTGCGTCAGCCCGCGTCTCTTCCGCACAATCAGATATTCCATGGAATACCAAATTGTCTCGTCATAACCTGTATTCATAGTCTTCCAGCCGTGATTGTAGTGTGGCACTTTCAATACGTAAAGCTGACGTAATCATCGCGTCCAAATTCGCTTCATCATGTAGTGCGTCAAAGAAACTTACCCGCCGCGGTGGCTCAGTGGCTAAGGCGTTGCGCTGCTGAGCACGAGGTCGCGGGTTCGATTCCCGGCCACGGCGGCCGCTTTTCTGATGGAGGCGAAAAGCAAAAGCGCCCGTGTGTACAAGATTTCGGCGCACGTTAAAGATCCCCAGGTGGTCAAAATTAATCCGGAGCCCTCCACTACGGCGCGCCTCATCGCCTGCGTTGCGTCGGCGCGTTAAACCCCACAATCAATCAATCAATCAAAGAAACTTACTTTTTCTTCTACAGCGGCAAGACGCATTGTTAAGTCAGATACCTTGGAGTCAAGAATTTGTTGGTTTTCTTTTACCTCATTGATCGATTCCAAGAGCTGGCCGTGCCGCTCGACTAGGCGCTTAGTAAGACGGTTAATTGCAGACAAGACCGCTTTTCTCATGGAGGCGAAAAGCAAAAACGCCCGTGTGTGCGATATTTCGGCGCAGTTTAAAGATCCCCAGGTGGTCAAAATTAATCCGGAGCCCTCCCCTACGGCGCGCCACATGGCCTGTGTTGCGTCGGCGCGTTAAACCCTAAAATCAATCAATCAACTGCAGACAAGACTTGACTAGTTTCGGCGGCAGGGTCCTATTTTGGGGGACCAGGGTTAAGTTCAACGTCACCTTCTAGTACAAGAAGTTTAACAACACACAATGTCATAAAACTCAAACACACAACATGTGGCAAGGGAATAGGACACAGCACTACAATTCTAGGTCAGAAACAAGGTCATGACAGCTCCGTCTTCCATGAGAAGAGGATTGTCGAAATCTTTTTAGGCTTTGTTCACGTAGTTTCGGTAAAACGCGTGTCTTAAATACTGGAGCACCGTGCTCCGGACTGCAGGGGAAAAGTTGGGTTTAAGACTGATTTAAGTGACTTGTTTAATACCGGTGTAATGTGAGAATGCGCGACCTGTATCAGCGATATGGCCGTGTATTTTGTCGGTCTGCCCGTCGCCTTCGTTTACGCACCTTCTTTCACCGTTACAAGCGCTGCCTGCAGTACTGGGCCGGAAAGAAATAGCGGAGATAATTCGTTTCGGCACGCGCTGCCAATAGTTCCTGTCTGAATTTTCTTTGGCGGACAGCTCTTGACTGTGTCACCGTCTTCCCAACGTGCTGCACGGGTATCGCGAGTACCATTATCGGGTTTCTGTTCTCGGCTTTGGACTTCATAGCCGACGGACCAAGGCCACAAAACCCAATGTACTGTGCAAGCGGTCATCGATATCAAAAACACCGTCAGCTATGTGCTTTCAGCGATTGTTATTTGTTTTTCACACTTAAAGAACTAAAATAAAACACTGTCACAACGTGTTGAATTCACAGTGATTGATTCACAAAGATACAAATGACGGGAACATAGCTGGAAAAAGGACGTTAAAAGTAATGTAAGCTCACACAAAGCAAAACAAAGCCTGCATGACTCCGCCGTGTGGCTTTAGTTGCTTAACGAATGACGTATGCTTGATACGGTGCCACAAACACCCCGTGACTGGGGCTCTTGACGTATTATAAATAAAAAATACATTTATTGGCCAAGGTTTTATTTGGCCAAGTGGTTAATCCCCACTTCTCTTTCGAGTACAGGCGAGCTTGTTTTCACTTTTATAGAGCGTGTGAAGAGACAAGGTTAGTCTGGTTCAAAGTTACAATTGTCGCCATAGCGAACGTGGCCCTTCGGATTATAAACCGATGTAGATTTTACCTTTAGAATTTGACTGTTAATCGCTAGACATTGTTATTTACCACGTTTGCACAGGATATCAGATGCGGTATGGACACAATAAACCTTTTGTTCCGCAACCACGTTGGCCGCCTGGTATCTTTGACGTGCAAGCAGAAAAAAAATTCATGCTTTTTCACAGGATTTTTTCTGCATGAAAAAGAAGACTACGTATATGGTTAATCCTACAAAAAGAATTTGCTTTATTTATTTATTTATTTATTTATTTATTTATTTATTTATTTACTCTCAAGGGACATGGGCATTAGAGGCAGGAGGGGTGGTCAAACACTCTACAGGCAATGCAGCACGAGTTTGCTTACCCATAAGAAACATATTCACATATTTGAAATATACACATCAACTGGAAGTATAAACAATAACAGGAAAGGAAAAAACAGAACGTTCATAAAACCTTCGCCATGCTCGGGAACAGCACAGCAGGATGTACACAAATCCGCGGAATTCATGAAAGAACAGTATGAGAAAGAAAAAAATTCAGGTTGTATAGCTACTAATAGCTACCTTAAAATTGTCTGGATTAAGTATTGAAGCAATGCAGGTGGGGAGGTGGTTACAGTCAGAGCTGGTTTTAGAAATGAATGAGTTGAAATAATAGTTTTTCCGGCTGCTGGGTACGCCAACCTTGAACTGATGGTTGTTTCTTGTCGAATCATAAGTGGGAGGAAAAAGCGTCGAATCTTTGAGCGTTAAATTGGCGTGATAAATTTTATGAAAAAGACAATATCATGATATTTTCCTGCGAACAGACAGATGAACTAGGTTAAGGATAGATTTCGTAGAAGAGACGCTAGCTGTACAAAAATAGTTAGGTAATATGAAGCGTGCGTAACGATTCTGGATGGTTTCGATATCATGAAGTAGCGAGTTGATATGCGGGTCCCAGATCGACGATGCCTACTCGACCTTTGTCCGAACTTAAGAGTTATATAAAATGTGTTTTATATCTGTTGAAGCAAGAGAAAAAGTTCGCCGTAAAAAAACCGAGCATGCGGTTAGTGTCACTTGTGATATGTTCGATGTGTGTTTGCCAAGAAAGGTTATCTGAGATGTAAAGGCCAAGATTTTTGTAACATGACACTTTGGTTAGTGGGGCGTGGTTTTAGTATGTACCTGCACGCTGTAGTATTACGTTTTTGACGGGTCCCTCGCATTACTTTGCATTTTTTTGTGTTCAGTTTCATTAACCATGTATCGCACCACTCAGAAATCTTACTTAGGTCAGATTGCAGCGCACTTTGGTGGGCAGAATCAAACATTTCTCTGGTAATTACGCAGTCGTCCGCGAAAAGTCTAATAGTTGATGACAGTGTGTTCGGCAAGTTAATAATATACATTAAGAATAATAAGGGACCTAAGACAGAACCTTGCGGCACACCAGACGTTACAGAGCGGTGCGTGGAAATAAAGTCATTATCAACTACATATTGTGTGCGGTTAGTAAAAACACTGCAACCATTTGAGAATATTTACATCTAGATTGATTGAGTTTAATTTAGAAGGTAGTAGTTTATGACAAACGGTATCGAATGCCTTTGCGAAGTCCATAAATACCCAGTCGATAACTGAAGACCGGTCAGCTGCGCAAAATAGGCCGTTAGTGAGGCTACGCAACTTAGTTACACAGGAGTAATTTTTCCTGAAACCATGTTGGTACTTGCTAAAAAAAGAATTGTTTTCGAGAAAGCGGACTAAATCGCTGTAGATAATGTGCTCAACAATTTTATATGGTAAACTGATGAGCGATATGGGTCTGTAATGGATGGGATTGTGAGTGTTACCTGCTTAGGGCAAAGGAACTACGTTCCTGACCTTCCAATTTTGTGGTATTGCAGAAGTTTCCAGAGACTGTGAAAAAATCTTAGACAAAATTACAGCGGATAAAACTTTACAATTTTTTAAGTATTTGGGGTTAATACCATCATCTACAGGGGAAGAAGGTTTCAGATTTCTTGTCAGTTTGGCAACACCCACCCAGTCTATGACTAACGGATCCATGGGTAAATAATTGCAGGCAGGGAAAGGGGGCGAACAGTATGGTACACAGGTTACAAACACCCACAAATATACCACACTTAAGGCTTCACAGCACATTTCACTTGGCATCACACAGTCGTCTTCAGACATCAGTTCAATTTTCTTTTCATTTTTTCCGTTGATGGTTAGCCAAAATCTGCGGGGATTGGTTCTAAGCATAGAGGGGAGGGTAACTTCAAAGAAAGAAGGCTTTGCCACGGCAAGCCCGTGCGCATATTCACCGGCTGTCTCATTGTACGCAGCCCATCGGTCACTTGACCTCGAGCGTTTCGCTTTCCGAAAAAGGCGCTGCTTTTTATTGCGTAGCCGCTTTAGGATCGGTGTAAACCACGGGGATTGAACGGTATTTGTCATTCTACGCATGGGTACTTAGTGGTCAATTAACGCGGACACCTTGGTTTTGAACAGATGCCTAATTTTGTCTACAGAACGCTGACCAAAATTATGAAACAGATTTTCGGTGAACATTTCGAGCTCCCTATTTATTTCAGCATAGTCCGCTCATTTGTTACCTCTGAATGTTTTCGAGGTTTTCTGTCGCTTGGGATTTCTGTTGGGTATAGTGAAGTGGATTTCTGAATGGTCACTGAGATCAGGAATCACAGAAAGAGATGTAACAAGATCTGGGTGAGTTTTGAGAACGAAGTCTAGAATCGTTGAGCTTGTAATAGTAACACGGGTCGGGTATTTAACAAGTTGTATTAGATTGAAATCTGAGCACACACTGACAAAAGATGCGCTTTCAGACGAGCCGGTGCTCGAACTTGGTTCGGGTAAACACCAAGAAATATCAGGCAGATTGAAGCCTTCCAAAACAAAGAAGACTGCAGCAGGAAATCTAATATGTATCTTATTTAAAACATAATAAAATATCTCGGAAAAGCCTGAAGGATAATTCGGAGGCCGATAACAGGCGCAAACAATGAAGCCTTTGTGGTACACGCGAATGCACACACAAACTAATTCTAGTTCAGAAGTGACATTAACTGTGAAGGAAACAAATTCATTTGATACTGCAATTAAGACATCTCCGCCGGAACGGCTACCCCGTCGTACTGATAAAGGACGTAGTTTTTTTGCACCGTGCAAAATTTCCCTGTTATCAATTTTCGCTGACAAAGAAGTTTCCGTCAGTATGATTATATCTGCCAGGCACGCATGAACAACGGATACTAATTCGTCATGCTTGTTCATTACGCTGCTTACATTACATAGAGAGAAAAAAAAATTTCCCGCTCAATAGCATCAGCTTGTGTGCGCACTTCTAGCTACGTTGAAGACTGGCCTTCGCTTTGTCTGGGGAACATGATCCGGCTTGGCCTAGTCTTTTATCATTACTTCGGCAGTTTTCAGAGCGTCCATCCCGTGGTTCAATTTCAAGAACACGATCTGTAATACTGCAATACACATAACTCTGTTTGTTGATTACGACTTTGTTGTACTTCAGAGAAAATGGCTGGCTGGTGGCCTTCGCGAATTCCAGCAACTTTTTATGTACGGTGCGCGATGCCTTGAAAAAGTCCTCAGTAAGTGAAATGTTTGTTCCGCGTAGCTTAAACTTTTCTGAAAAAATTGAGTCTTTCGTTTTAAAAGAAGCAATTTGGACGATGATTGGCCTGCAATTATTTTCGACAAACCCTTCTAATCTGTGTGCACGGCTAATCGCTTCCTCGGACATTTGCAGTTTGAACTAGCCAGAAAGAATTCTCCTAATTTTATTTTCTGCGTCAGCCCACGTCTCTTCCGCACAATCAGATATTCCATGGAATACCAAATTGTCTCGTCGTACCCTGTATTCATAGTCATCCAGCCGTGATTGTAGTGTGGCACTTTCAATACGTAAAGCTGACGTAATCATCGAGTCCAAATTCGCTTCATCATGTAGTGCGTCAAAGAAACTTACGTTTTCTTCCACAGCGGCAGGACGCATTGTTAAGTCAGATACCTTGGAGTCAAGAATTTGATGGTTTTCTTTTACCTCATTGATAGATTCCAAGAGCTGGCCGTGCCGCTCGTGTAGGCGCTTAGTAAGACTGTTAATTGCAGACAAGACCGCTTTTCTCATGGAGGCGAAAAGCAAAAACGCCCGTGTGTGCGATATTTCGGCGCAGTTTAAAGATCCCCAGGTGGTCAAAATTAATCCGGAGCCCTCCCCTACGGCGGGCCACATGGCCTGTGTTGCGTCGGCGCGTTAAACCCTAAAATCAATCAACCAACTGCAGACAAGACTTGACTAGTTTCGGCGGCAGGGTCCAATTTTGGGGGACCAGGGTTAAGTTCAACGTCACCTTCTAGTACAAGAAGTTTAACAACACACAATGTCATAAAACGCAAACACCAAAACATGTGGCAAGGGAATAGGACACAGCACTACAATTCTAGGTCACCCGCCGCGGTGGCTCAGTGGCTAAGGCGTTGCGCTGCTGAGCACGAGGTCGCGGGTTCGATTCCCGGCCGCGGCTGCCGCTTTTCTGATGGAGGCGAAAAGCAAAAACGCCCGTGTGTGCGAGATTTCGGCGCACGATAAAGATCCCCAGGTTGTCAAAATTAATCCGGAGCCCTCCACTACGGCGCGCCTCATCGCCTGCGTTGCGTCGGCGCGTTAAACCCTACAATCAATCAATCAATCACAATTCTAGGTCAGAAACAAGGTCATGACAGCTCCGTCTTCCATGAGAAGAGAATTGTCGAAATATTTTTAGGCTTTGTTCAAGTAGTTTCGGTAAAACCCGTGTCTTAAATACTGGAGCACCGTGCTCCGGACTGCAGGGGAAAAGTTCGGTTTAAGACTGATTTAAGTGACTTGTTTAATACCGGTGTAATGTGAGAATGCGCGACCTGTATCAGCGATATGGCCGTGTATTTTGTCGGTCTGCCCGTCGCCTTCGTTTACTCACCTTCTTTCACCGTTACAAGCGCTGCCTTCAGTACAGAGCAGTTAGAGAATTGCGGAGATAATTCGTTTTGCACGCTCTGCCACTGTGTCCCGTCTGCATTTTTTTGGCGAACAGCTGTTGACTGCGTAATCGTCCTGCCAACGCGCTACACGGGTATCGAGTGTAACATTATCCGGTGTCTGTTCTCAGCTTTGTACTTCATAGCCGACGGGCCAAGGCCACAAAACCAAATGCACTGCGCAAGCGGTCATCGACATCAAAAACACCGTCAGCCATGTGTTTTCGGCGATTGTTATTTGTTTTTCACACTTAAAGAACTGAAATAAAACACTGCCACAACGTGTTGAATTCACAGTGATTCATTCACAAAGATACAAATGACGGGAACATAGCAGGAAAAAGGACGTTAAAAGTAATGTAAGCTCACACAAAGCAAAACAAAGCCTGCATGACTCCGCCGTGTGGCTTTATTTGCTTAACGAATGACGTATGCTTGATACGGTGCCACAAACACCCCGTGACTGGGGCTCTTGACGTATTATAAATAAAAAATACATTTACTGGCCAAGGTTTTATTTGGCCTAGTGGTTCATCCCCACTTCTCTTTCGAGTACAGGCGAGCTTGTTTTCACTTTTATAGAGCTTGTGAAGAGAGAAGGTTAGACTGGTTCAAAGTTACAATGGTCGCCATAGCGAACGTGGCCCTTCTGATTATAAACCGATGTAGATTTTACCTGTACAATTTGACTGTTAATCGCTAGACATTGTTGTTTACCCCGTTTGCACAGGATATCAGATGCGGTATCGACACAATAAACCTTTTGTTCCGCAACCACGTTGGCCGCCTGGTATCTTTGACGTCAAGCAGAAAAAAAAACCCATGCTTTTTCAGAGGATTTTTTCTGTATGAAAAAAAAAGGCTACGTATTTGGGTAAGCTTACGGAAAGTATTTGATTTAGGACACGTCAGAAACGAGATCATGGCAGCTCCGGCTTACCTGAGAAGATAATTGTCGAAATGTTTTTAAGCTTTGTTCACGAAGATTCGGTAAAACGAGAGTCTGCAACGCTCGAGCACCGTGCTGCGGATGGCGCAGGAGATGTGCAGTAATAGCGACTGGTTTAAGACCAGTATAATGAGAAAATTCGTGAGCCGTATCAGCGCTATGGCCGTGTATTTTGTCGGTCTGCCCGTCGCAATCGTTTACGCACCTTCTTTCACCGTCAGAAGCGCTGCCTGCAGTACCGGGCCGTGAAACAATAGCGGAGATAATCCGTTTTTGCAAACGCTGGCAATATTTTCCGTCTGCATTTTCTGTGGTGTTGAGCTGGCTGTTGACTGCGGCATCCTTCTGCCAACACGCAGCAAGAGTATCGCGTGTACCATTATCCGGTGTCTGTTCTCGGCTTTACACTTTACAGCCGACATTAGAAGACCACAAAACCCAATGCACTGTGCAAGCGGCCATCGACACCACAAACACCGTCACTTATGTGTTTTCGCCGATTGTTATTTGTTTTTCGCACTTAAAGAACTGAAATAAAACACTGTCAGAGCATGTTCATTTCACATCGATTCACTCAGAAAGATACAAATGTCGCCAATATTGCAGGAAAAGGGACTTTGAAAATAATGTAAGCTCACAGAAAGCAAAATAAAGCCTGGATGACTCCGCCCGGTGGATTTAGTTGCTAAACAACACACATATTCTTGATATGGTGCCACTACCACCCCGTGACTGGTGCCTTAGAGGTATTGTAAATAAAAATGCAATTAATGGCCAAGGTTTTATTTGGCCTAACAAAGGTGGTGAAGCCCCACTTCTCTGTCCCGGCGCGGGTGCGCAGGAGGCGGCTCTCACAGCGAAAGAAGGTGCGGAAGCCAAGGCTACGGGAAGAGCAAAAAAAGACACGTGCATCCCACAGATACGCGTCACGCATGCTCACATTCTACAGCTCTCAATCCAAGAGCTATTACTACTTATCTCCTGCGCAGTTTTGAAAGCCCCTCTTGAGCGTCATAGAAAAACGTGTAACAGGCTCTACATCTATTTCGTAATCAGTGTTGGGCACAGCCAATTATTATGCACCGCAGCGCGACGAATCACGTGAGTTACATAAGCGCTATTAGCAGACCTGCATGGATTAATTGTAGATTACAGCCGGGAGCGACATCGAAACATTGTGACAACGACCATCCAGAATTGGCTAACACTGGACTTACCAAGCGAAGCAAGGCCAGTTCACCAAAAGGTCAGTAGAAGAAAGCCAAACCGCACTTGTAATATTTGTAGGGGGTGCCTCTTGAGGTTTCACAGAGGCCTGGAAATGACAAATACAAACAAGTTGCGTGATGGAAAAAGGGCTTACTGGAAATTAAAGGCTACAGAGAATGATAATAACTGGCGTTGAAATAGCCCATAATTAAGCGAGCGGTCATGGTAGTGTCGTGTGAGAAACCCCAAGGGCTTGTTTGCTCTGGTCAGCTATAATTAAACATTGTTGAAGCGGAAAACGCAAACCAGTGTTTTAGTTTCGAAGGCCAGGAACGTACCAATCTCTAATGGGACTCAGCTCAGCAATGGCGGTGACAGGGTTTGGTAGGAATAATGTTCCAGGAGAATGGGAGGCGAGATTAGCTAGCTGTTTAAAACATGAGTTGCCACCTACCCCTATTCGAGAACCACTCGTGCCGGTGCAGTTGGCGGACGTATCGTGAACCTTCGGCGGTGATGGTGTCGACAGAGATTGGTTTGGGGAGGTGTTTTTGCTACGATTGCGCGGAAGTACTCGAAAAAACTGTTCAGCGTAACTGCGGAGAGCGGAAACTTTTTTTGCGGTGTTTACTCGATGAATTTAAAATTCTTCAGGTTTTGCGCAGCACAGTAACAAAAGATGTTTTTTTTTAATGTTGATAATAGAGGCAATATATTCTCGGGGTTAGTTTGCTACGATTGCCTGAAAACTATTTTGCGACCGGCATTATATTGGAGTAGTTCTCGACATTTAATCAGAGTTTTTAAGCTTGGGTTCCCAACAGCGTTTCGCGTCAATAAATACTTGATCTCAAAATAAGGAAATCACCCAAATACTGCTGGGTAGCTTGTTATCTCTGCCAATGTACCATCGTAATACCTACTAGTTATGGCTGAAGTGGTGTTATTACGTCCGAGAAGTACGAAGAGTGCATGCAGCCTACTGATAAGGCATTTTCGTTAAATTGAACACGCCCACACTTCCACTCAAAACTGATGGTCACATTTAAAAGTTAATTTCAGTTGTGGTCAGACAACGGTCGATTGTGTATTCAGCCTGACAATTTGGATAATTGCATTTGGTTGTACACGGACATAGAGTTCAGATAAATTCTGCAACGGACACAACAAAATTATGTCGAAGAGAGGTATACTGTGCAGTCCCATATCATATTTTTCTTTTATAAGGTTTCGCAATTTCTGGAAGAACCAAATGATGGACCGTCACACCAAACTTTCTTGTTCAATAATATCACTTTTTTGGGAACATTATGCATGGATGCGGCGAGTATACTGCCCAGAGTGAGTCCAAGAAAAGCTCATCTTCGTCGATGCGTGAGTGCCTTTCAGACTCATACTGCGAATGTTTACTGAGCGTACCATGCTGGGTGCTTATAGTGCAAACGTTTTATTACAGGAAATTCTTAATCTTTTGGGGCCAACATTGAAGAATTGATTTGTGATTGCAAAGTAGGTTTTAGAGTGTCTTTGACCTCACAGCACTTTGCCAGCGGTAGAAAAATATTGTCGTTGATCTTTTTTGGAGGCACCTACTCACTCAGAGGATTAGCCAGAAACCCGGAATTTTTTGTGCCGTTGTTCCCTGTTTACAAAATAACGAACTCAGGACATATACGTAAGCGTTTTCGAATAGTTCATAACACGTCACACCGAAACCTCAGGGCCCCTGGATATTACAGGTGTGTGGCGGCAGCCACCCAAAACCCTGATTACCGGAAAGCTCTCGCGTGTGCCAGTCTGATTGCTGGAGCTATTTGCGCCGTTGCAAAAAGAAACAACAAAAAGACGCTAATTGGATGTATCAAAAAGGAGGTTTTTAGAACGACCGCGAAACTTCCGCTTCATAGCCCGTTAAGCCCCGATAAAGTTTTTCACAAGTTTGTCGATGAATCTTTTGGTGTCACGACAGCACTGTTTTGAACTGAACTACACATATCTCGACAGTATCAGCAATCCAGAAAACACGTTCTTTTATATTCTGGAAATGCCTTTGTTAGCAATTATAAACATTCTTGGCCTGTACGCCCGTGTTGTCGTGCCTGAGAGGAGCAAATTGAGGTGATCGTGAACGCGAAGAGATTCTTCCCACTTACATTACACAAACTCAAAGTAGCGGTATGCAGGAGCTGTGATCAAGAACGCCACTTGGGTTTCGCCGCGCGGGATACTGGCCCTCAGGTTGAAGGGGGCATTTCACAACGTGTCCCACGCGACCATCCTCGGTAACCTCGAGAAGACGGGATGAGGCCAACGTACGTCCTGCTGCGTCCAGGATTTCCTTAGCAAGAGCATAGCGGTCCTACAGATTGGAGGAGACGAGTCGGAGCCGATACAACTGGAAGACTGCGGGAGCACGCATTGCTCGGTCCTGTCGAAGCGGCTATTCAACCTTGCGCTTCTCCTTCTGCCAAATTTACTCAGACAGATCGATGGCTGGACCGCGCGTTTGACAGCGATGACATCACGGTGTGAACGAGTCGCGCGTCTTCCGAAGCCTGGACAGAAGAGGTCCTGCCTAGGGCGGCAAGGATGGTCACGAATGCGCCAAGGCCTACGGGTTAAGCTACGCACCCCAGATGTGGGAGCTCCTCATCCTGCCGCGAAGAAGACGCAAGAATGATCCCGGGACGAACGTGTTCGTTACGATCGACGGCGTTTACGTCAAGTTTACGCAGCAACTGCGCATCCTCGTTTTTTTGCCACAACGAGACGGCAAGCCCGCAGCGGCCATCGCTAAGATCAAGACGGCCTCCGACAGGTCATCGGAATGATCCGACACGTTGTGAATCGAAACAGGGGACCTAAAGAAGACCACGCCTTCCGCCCTGTCAGGGCATTCATCGTGTCCCGCATCACCTACTCGGCCCCATATTTCCAGCTAAGAAGTCGAACAGGAACACGCTAGACACGTTCGTGAGGAAAACCACCAAGACGGCTATAGGCCTGCCCCCGTACTAGTTTGCGCTGAAGATGCTGGATCTGAGGGTACACAATACGGTAGACGATCTAGTAGAGGCTCATCGGCCTAACCAGAGAGTGCGACTGAGCCAGACGGAGCAGGGCCGAGCCATCGTCTGGAAGATTGGCTCGTCCACCTAACCACAAACACCCAAGCAACCTCGATTTCCACAGTGAGGGAAGCAATCAAGAACAAGACCCTGCTACGCAACATCCGGGCCGGCAGGAACGATGAGAGGCGCACCGAGCGTGCTCAGGCACAAGCTCGGCAGGTGGAAGCAGACCACAGTGTCCTCTACGTGGACGCCTCACTTCCGTAGCACAGCAGAAAAGCTGTGGCCGTGGTCACGACCATCGGCAAGCTGGTGACCAGCCCGTCGGTATGGAGGATGGACCCCAACCAAGCAGAAGAGGCGGTCATCACTCTCGCCCTCACGCAGAGGGATGTGCAGAAGATTGTCACAGGCTCCAAGACGGCTTACGGCCACTACTGCAAGAGGAGCGTCTCCTGCGCTGCCTTAGTAATTTTCGCAAAGCGCAGCCCACCGGGACGAGACGTAGAGCTGTTGTGGGTTCTGGAGAACACGACAGTGGCAGGCAATGCCCTGCCGACCACTACGCCCGAGAACGAGCAGACCGGGGCGACGCCAAGTCGGATCTACCGCACCAAGTTACGAGCTACTGGGAGATTACCCGGCTGTACAGGAGCGCCATGTGTAGGCTTCTCGGGCCACACCGGCTACTCAGACACGAGCAACAGGTGATCTTGCGCAGCGCAAAAGCGGGGTCACTGGCTCACCTAGTTTTAGAGTATGAGATGTTCCCGGCAGAACATGAGCCAATCTGCCCGTTCTCCAAAAAGGCTGAAGGCACTCTGCCGCACATACTGGCGGAGTCCACTCAGCTCAAAAATCCCCTACCTTCCCTCTCCCAACTTCCCTCCCCCCCGTACCCGAGCGACGGCAGATCTTCATGTCTAGCCCTTACCTCCCAACCCAGCAATCACTCGCGTTTAGGAGCCAGGAGGTGTTGGGCTTGTATGGCACTCGAGAACGGCGTTCCACTCTTTCTGACGCCTGCGTGCGTCACCGGAAAAATAGTGGTAAATAGTGGTAAGGTAAAATGAGTGGTGGCACGTGATAGGTAGTCGGTTACGTAAGAGTGAACGACGGTTGCTTTTGTCAAAGTTTTTGGGCAAGTGTGGCCTAGCTTTTCGGTTGTCCAGCCTGTGTCCGCTCGCTAGAGATTTGTGGACTTCGCTACAGAATCAAGGTTATTGCTGCGAGGTCATGCATTCATTTAAAGAATTGGCATTTGCGCGTGTGCCTTTTCATTCGTCCCTTTTCGCTTGTCGCCTAACAGTTTTAGATACGGCGCTGAGACCATGTCTTGTCAGCGGCCCTGTCCTACCTGCGTGCGTCCGTCGTCGTCGGCGTCCGCACTCTCCTCCACACACCCCTCTCCTCTCCGATAGTGAACACTCTCTCGTGAGGGGCATTGGATTGGATTAGATTGGCTTGGCTTGGCTATTCTTGGATTGGATTAGATTGGATTGTATTGGATTGGATTGGATTTGGATTGGATTGGACTAAAGTGGATATTGTTGTAATGTATTGCGTCATAGCCGCTGCAGACGCACTGGCCCCGGCCCGTGCCCAGGTGAGAGCGAACCTCTCTCTCAACATCGTCGGGTGTGCGGCCCAGCGCGCTCTCACTCCGCCGGTAGGCGGCGCTGCGCGCGGTGCTGCGCATGTGCAGTACTCTCTCTCTCTCTCCGCGGTATCCTCTCCTTCGGGCGCGCTGCGCATATAACCGGTGTGCCGCTCTCCGGCGGCCTTTCGGTCGACGATTGTTTTCCGCTTCCGCTTGCTCAGCGTCGCATCACACCAGGGTTCCCGCGAGGGGAGGTGAGCGTATTTTTTTGAATCCTGCAAGGTTTTTTGGCCTCCAAATAGCAGCGATGAATCTTTTTGTGTTTCCCCGAACATGTCCAAAAATGAGCTCATGCCTCAACATATACATTTATGATTTAAACATATGGCTTTTGTATGGCCAATCTGTGAAATCTTAAGCAATCATGGGTATGCGGGCGAATATACCTCCCATTTCTCGCATTCGTTTAAGCGTCTTTCAGTTGTTGCTTAATCAGGGAAAATATTCCCATACAGCAGAAGCCTAAACATGCCATAAAAAGCACCTGCTTAGAGTATTCGTTAACTATGCGATTAGTTAGGCGCTGCATACCGGTTATATGTAAGAGACACCGCCCCTTGAGCGTATACTTAGTTCTCGTTAATAACGCCGAACCTCCATGAAATTGAGTACAGTACTTTACACGCGAATGGGGTGCTTATTCAGGGGTATCCAATGACTCCGCCCTTAAATCAAGTTTTCTAACATTTCACGGTCGTTCTTGAGGAATTCAGACTTAATGTGTACATTTTGCTTCTGTCTTACAGTTTTTGGGTGCTTCCCGGCACAACCACGGTGTTATTGAGCACTGATTGCGTGTACCTCATTATAACTTGTTGTTGTCGAGACTCTTAGCTTGCACCCCGTTCCTCCACCTGGCGCCTACTCCTATTCCTGTGGCCCCAAGCTATTCGCCATAAGCCGCTGACTGGTGTTGAAGCTACCAAGAAAACGTTTCCCAGATATATTTGTCGGCAGTCCAGCCGAAGCCGTAAAAATATATCACAAAAACGATGTAACGACGTACGGACAGTAAATTAGGTTTTAGCGGACGAGGTGTCTTCGCCGCGTGATCTGAGGCACAATTGCTAGAAAAAAGTATATCAACGAATCTGCAGCTCTTACTAAAAATGGGCATTACAAATAACGTAATCAGAGATTTATCCTTGACGGCGCCGTAACTACCGAACTATTTTGAAGCAACTCGCCCGAATAGTGCTTAAGGTGGATGCACACAAATACGTTTATAGAAAGCATTGCCCAAATTATTATGTACTGTATGTTACAAGCACTGCAATTGAATAAAGACGCATGCCAAAACCTTTTCCTAGGGCAGCGCTACGATCTCCTCAGCTTCAGGTAACTTCAGTACAGCCAAGCGTATTTTTTTATTTTCTTTGGGAAAGTTTCTTCGGCTAGGCTATTCCAATCTGCCCGAAGGAAGACTCATGGCTGCTTATCAAAGGATGCCTGTAACATTATCTCTAAGCCCGTAATTTAGTGGTCAGGGTCTGCACAATATTTCTCTATGCAGTGCACGCAGGCAGCTTCTAGCAGCGACACTGCGCAGACACGTGCCGCAAACACAGTGCTTTACCTGTTTTCTGTGGTGGCGCCAGCATGGCGTCTTATTTTGTTTGCAGCCCGATCATAGGATAGAAGTAGGGTTATTTATGGAGGCAGCTAGTACCGAAGAAAATCGACGTTGATTACAGTGCCTTGTCAGGGGAAGTGCAGGGATGATGTAGAAACTAGAGAAGCACGTTGATTTTGCAATAACACCCGGTCGGACGAGTGTTAGTGCGATGTGTCCTTTATTTCTTCTTTAGGTACGGCGTGACATATTCGGCCCTGGAAGCAGGCGTTTTACTTCGTCTCTATGCTTTGTTGGAACAGGTCAGGTTGCATCGGGCGTTGCCCTGGTGAAGTTGATGCCTATATAACAAGAAACGTGCCTACAGCACTTTTTGTGACCATTGAACGGTACCCAAATTACCATTGAGAACACCTCTTTCATCGTGTATAACTCGTACCTGAAACAGAAAGAAAGCATTGCACGAATCCATGCTCAATGTTTGGCCTAAGTCGTGGAGAAACGAGTCTTCGGCATTGCTTTCGCGTAAACATGTTCCTTTTTTGTCCCGCAGAGTATGAAGTTCTAGCGTTCTATCACTAAAAAGCCCTAGAGCGTTCAATTTTATATATGTACTATAAAACATTTCTATTAAAATTTCCCTGAGGGTGACTGTGTAATTCCGTGGTTTTTTGAATGCAGGTTGGTCAAAGGGAAATTGTAAATGCAATAACATTCTCACCTGCTCTAAGTACAAGACCTGTTAAAACACGGAAAACTAACGTAAGCAATCCACATTATAACCTGAAGTTAAGGTATAAAAGAGCAAGGCAGGAGCAGGACTGATGGTTAAACTAATGCGGCCGCCGCCCTGCTATATGCAACACTTGTTTTATTGAATGTCGTCGTAAGGCACTCCAGCTTTTGCTGTACCGCTTAGATGAAGTGGAGCTGGATGGCACAACACACAGCACGCAGAAACAAAACGAAAAGGTAAAGCTTCCAAAAGAGCAAGAAATGAAAACACAAAAGGAAATTGACTGAAGCCACGGATGTTTATTAGAGATAAGAATACAATGTGAAAGGTAAAGGAGCGCTCTGTTCAAGGAGATGGTGCGGTAGCAGCGCGAACGCGTCACAAGGGAGTCGCAAGACCATCATAATTGTGAATAAAGAGCAAAGAAGCAAGTTTCCAGAGGTGGCAGAAGACTATCGCGTTCGACAAATTTTGGCAGGGAAGCAAAGGCATACGCGGGTAATTTTATTTCCTCCAAATTGACACGTACTGTGTGGTCTCACCACTAAGCCAACATCAATTCTTTCACTGGTAGCTAACCTTAAGGGTTACGAATGATTATAATGTGTGTAGGCTGTAACAAAGCTGTGCAATTAAAATCTGCGAAACCAAAAAATTCACCGGAGGCTACGAGGTTTTTCTAATTTGTGTATTTCATTGGTAGGTGATCAGTTATGGTATTCCCTCCATTGGAATGTTGTCAAAGTATGTCGCTTTCACTACATTTTAGAAGCTTGTGCACAGTTCTTGCGGAGCGTTTTCGTAGTATTTATCCCGAAACAAACATGTTGCATACCACCTGATACATATCTGAGAATTCCGGAAAACGAAAGAGACTATCAGTTTTTCGTAACTTCAGGTCTACCCCGTTCTATCCGTAATGCAGTGGCGGTATTCTGTAATAGTGAGGAATCTACCAAAAGAAAAGCAGTAAACAGGACTGCTTTTGTTTGGTCAAAGACTGCTGCAGTTCCAGGAATTCTTTGCCCCATTCATACGCGCAAATGTAGACTCACCATATTAGAATTCTCCGTTTCTGCAAAGGCATTGTGGCCGCGCAAGGCAGGCCGCGCCAGCACGATGTGACAGAGTGACACAGGAAACCAGGGGCGAAGACCTCTAATGTTTGTTTCCGCCCACTTTGAGAAAGTACTGGCGCTTTTTGAGGAGTTCATTGGCACAGGTGTCGCGTTTTCTTGAACAAGATGAATGACTCGTGAAAGAAACGCGAGAGCATCACGCTGAAAACCTACGACGGTGGGTTCAATGGGCAAAAGGACGCTGTCCGGCAGTTTGCGCTTTCACGTGAGCAGCAGCCTCCCTCAGGGGATTGTTTATCAACGGCTCTTTGGTTTTATTCGCTGCAAAGAACTGCCGGGGAAGCACCTACCAAAGCCTGTGTTTCCACGACTCGCCGATGCTAGAACCTAAAGACAATAAAGGCCGAAGGAAGTTCACTTTTAACTAAAATTCATACGTTTCCGAGCTCTCGCTGTTTTTGTTCAATCTGTAACGCGTCATTATTGGCTAAGAAATAGGCAATAAAACTGACACTTCGTTCTCTCAATTGCCTCTAATTTTTGCTGACTTAACTACTGCGTGACAAAGCAGGAGTGAGGCACCGGTGTGGTCTAGAGCCTAAATGGTTGGCGCGAGTTGGCGCTAGTCGTTCTAATACTGGCAGCGGTAACTTTTACGACCCAGGCTATGACCGACTACGACAACGTTTCCCTGGCGGAAGAGTTTGGCGCAGACTTTTGTGGTTTCTAACTGACAGAAGGAGAAATGCTTTTAAATTGCCACGCGGCAGTTGTTCGCGCTATACAAGCCTACTAGACTCTACTGATCTTGCGGCGAGATAAGCCTCTCCTGAACCAAGAAGCTCCGTTTCGAATATCATGCAAACGCGGTTTCCCGACTAGCGTCTTTCAGTCGAGTGCCTTCACCTCACCTCGCAAGGTGATTACAGCCACCCCATATTATCTTCGGTCGCGCTAACCAAACGTTAAATAAGGACTGTTCCCGCCACCGTGCCGAGCAGTCGTTTTTGCCTTAGCTCGCGCTAGTCAGGCGTAAGAAAGGCACAGAGACGCACGCTTCACGGAATATTTACAGCGGCTCGCGGAGAACACAAGTGCAGAAACTGAATCGATCAGCTAACAGCCTGTAATAAGTAACGTTTCCTTACGAAAGGGTTCAAACCGCGCGCACGCATGCTTTACCGATGGCAGCATCCTCACGCGCAGAACGCAAGATTGCAATCTCAGGTGGGCCGCTTAATCGCGTGCAGTGCATGTTGTTTTGCCGCTTCCTTCCGAAGATAAGTCTGGTTGAAGCTCGGGCGTTAACCATCGTAGCTGATTGACTTTGCTAATTCAGGATTAATGATTTTCCAAAACGAAACTGAAAGCATTACGGCTGACGGAATAGTGAGGTAAGGACCCCGCATCGCTATGTATTAAAGGGACACTGAAGTGATATGTAAACATTGTGGGATTACTAGCGCAAATTGTAGTCCGGAGTCCGCAGGCCATGTTTCGACCACTCTAGGCGCGTTTACGCGATTTTATTTAGTAGAAAAACTAATTCGAAAACGCTGTCCTCCTCTCTTTACGCTCGCCCATTTTCTGTGGCGTTTTCGTGTGACGTCAGGAGGGGATGAGCTGGCAATTGGCTGCGCCATGGCTGCGCTACTGCACGGCTCCCCGGCTGACAGAGTCAGTCGGCCCAGCGTTTCGTCCGCCGGCCGCCGGTGGGTCGTCGCAATCAAGGAGGTTAAAAAAAAATTGCTTGGTCGCAATTCGTTCAATTAGTTGAAACGAAGCCAGGACACGTTTGTGAATGGAAGAATGTGCCTTTCTTTACTTGGTTTGTTTGTACACTGTATCTAGCTCCAAGTCAAGGTCGCTTCACACAAGCGCTGCACATGCGACGCTTCGCTGACTGGTACGCCAGTAGGAAAATATAAGGCCTCTTGAAGGCGGGAGAAGAGTCAGCGAAGTCAATATAGGTACTAAGCAAATAAAATCAACTGATATTTTTACCGTACAGCGTAAAACTAGGGCGCGGGAAGCACTTTTTTGCGCTGGGCGAACAAGCACAGCGGTCAGCAGCACGACTACGCATCTGCGAACGCTTTTCCGTCTACGAAATGCAATTGCTAGACGTGAGCTACTGTGGAAACTCGGGCGACGCTTACGGCACGATCGCAGTACAACAAATAGTCCCCTAAGCGGCTTGAAATGCCAAAACTAAATAAAAGTGTAAACCGGTTGTACAATATATACCCTATATTAGCAAGGCATTCCCGTCCCGCTCCGTGGCATACCAGTCTGGGGCGCTAGGAATTCACCCCAAATGTTTTGCGAGTCACGAGTTCGAATCCCCGCGGCTACGTGCATTTTTTTTTTTAGTTAACTTTTTTTTGTTTTCCGCCGATGTTTTCTATATTGAGTTCACCTTTTTTGGGGCCGCAACGTTCATGGCTACACGAACTAGTTCACAAAACGCGCGCAGGCTGGCACTGGCGCGCTAGCGAGTTCTCGTTGGCGTGCTGTTGCCATAAGCACCGACTGCTTGCAGGCAGTGGGCACAGGCCAGAATGAACAGACCCTTGGCCTGGTGCGAACACGCTTTTTACGATACAGGCATGAGGGAGGCAAGCTCCAAATATGGGGGAAAAGCGCATGACATTTGGGCGTCTGCGGGTACGCGGAGGGCGTTCATGCACTGCGTAGGTCTCGGCTAGTGAATGCTACGACTACAAGCCGTCCTGGGAGGCTTATCTTGTGCATTTTACAGCCGACAACATGGCAGAAGCGCGGTACGATGATTACTGAGATATTGAGAATGCCCATCCAACAAAGCCATTGGTTATGTTTTACAGAACCGAAACCGAAACCGAAACTTGTGTGATTGCTAACCTTGGGCGTCGTCCAATCATGGCGCCCCTCCTCTCAACGGCACAGCCTTAGTTGGTGCGGCCGCCGCAAACCGCGCATGGTAGTTTTTCTTCTTTCGCGCTTTGTAAAATAATTACAGATTTGTCAACCGGATAAACGATGAAAAGTGTGCTAATTTGAGCCAGTCTATGCAGTGCAAGCAAAAACGGGAGCTTGACAAATTCACTTCAGTGTCCCTTTAAAGCTGTAGTTTGGGATTTTTGCGTGACCTAAGCTCACCGCCACCCCATCTTCCCCCCCTCACCCTCCCCTACCTTCTCCTCCCCCCCTCTGGGCCCCCTACCCGAGCAACCGCAGATCTTGATGTCTAGCCCTGACCTGCCAACCCACCAAGAGATCGCGTTTAGGAGCCAGGAGCTATTGGGCGCGTATGGGACACGATAATAGCGTTTGACTCCGTCTGACGCCATCCGGCGCCACCGGAGAGGGGCTAAATAAAAGCTGTTTTTCTCTCTGTCAAAATAGGGGTAAGGTAAAATGAGTGGTGGCACATGTTAGGTAGTCGGTTACGTAAGAGTGAACGACAGTTCCTTTTGTCAAAGTTTTTGGGCAGGTGTGGCTTAGCTTTTCAGATGCCCAGCCTGTGTCCGCTCGCTAGAGATTTTTGAACTTCGCTACAGAATCAAGGTTATTGCTTCGAGGTTTTGCATTCATTCAAAAAATTGCATTGGAACGTGTGCCATTTTTATTTGTCCTTCTTTCGTTTGTCGCCTAACAGTTTTTATATTCTACAAGGTTTTTGGCATATAAAATAGCAGCGGTGAATCTTTTTGTGTTTTCTTGAACGTGTCCGAAAATAAGCTTCGTCCTAATGACCCACTTTAAACACATATATTTTTTGTATAGCGAATCTGTGAAATCTTAAGCTAATAAAGGTATCCGGGCCAATATATCCAAATTTCTCGCATTCGTACACGCGCCTTTCCTTTGTGGCTTGATCAGGGAAAATATTCCCATACAGCAGCGGCCTGCACAACCAATAAAAAGCACGTGCTAAGAGTATTCGCTAACTATGCGATTAGTTAGATGCTACAGACGTGTCATATGTAAGCGAAACCGCCCCTTGCGCGTGTACGTAGTTCTCATTACTATTGCAGAACCACAACCAAATTGAGTACAGTACTTTACACGCGAATGGGGTGCTTAATCAGTGGTATCCAATGACTCCGCCCTTAAATCAAGTTTTCTAAAATTTCCCAGTTGTTCTTGAGGATTTCAGCCTTAATGTGTACGTTTTGCTTCTGTCTTGCAGTTTTTGTGTGCTTCCTTGCACAACCAAGGTGTTATTGCGCTCTGATTGCGTGTACCTCAATTTAACTTGTTGTTGTCTAGACTCTTAGCTTGCACCCCATTCCTCCACCTGACGCCTACTCGTACTCCTGTGGCCCAAAGCTGCTCGCGGTAAGCCTCTGACTGGCGCTTGAAGCCACAAAGAAAAACTTCCCCAGATATAATAGTCGACAGTCCAGACGAAGGCGTAAAAGTATACCACAAAAACGATGAACGGGCAGTACATTACGTTTTAGCGGACGAGGTGTCTCCGCCGCGTGATCTGAGGCACATTTGTTAGAAAAAGAATATCAATCAATCTGCAGCTTTTACTGAAAATGGGGCTTACAAATAACGTTATCAGAGATTTATCCTTGACGACGCCGTAACTACGCAACTATTTCGAAGCAACTCGCCCGAACAGTGCTCAAGGTGGATGTACACATACACATTTATAAAAAGCATTGCCGAAATTATTATGTACTGTCAGTTACAAGCACTGCACTTTCATAAAGACGCTATTCAAAACCTTTTTCTTAGGCCGCGCTACAATCTCCTGAGCCTCAGGTACGTTCAGTACAGCCAAGCGTATTTTTATTGTCTTTGGGAGTGTTTCTTCGGCTAGGCTATTCCAATCTACTCGATGAAAGACTCTTGGCTGCTTATTATAGGGATGCCTGTGAGATCATCTATAAGTCCGTAATTTAGTGGTCAGGGTATTCAATATATTTGTCTATGCAGTGCGCATAGGCAGCTTCTAGCAGCGATCCTGCGTAGACACATGCCGCAAAAACAGTTCTTTACCGGTTGTCTGTGGTTGCGCCAGCATGGCCTCTTATTTTATTTGCAGCCCGAGCATAGGGTAGAAGATTGTTTATTTCTTGAGGCAGCTACTACAGATGAAAATCGACGTCGATTACAGCGCCCTGTCAGGAAAATTGCAGCAACGATATAGAAACTAGAGAATCACGTTGATTTTGCAATAAAACCAGGTCGCACGAGCGTTAGTGCGATGTGTTCTTTATTTCTTCTTTAGGTACGGCGTCACGTATTCGGCCCTGCAAGCAGGTGTTTTACTTCGTCTATATGCTTTGTTGGAACAGGTCAAGTTGCATCGGGCGTCTCCCTGGTGAAGTTGATGCCTATATAGCATGGAACGTGCCTATAGCATTTTTTGAGACCATACAACGGTCCCCAAATTACCATTGAGAGCACCTCGTTCGTAGTATGTAATTGTTATCTGAAACCGAAACAAAGCATTGCACAAATCCATGCTCAATTTCTTGCCAAAGTCGTGGAGAAACGAGTCATCTGCCTGCCTTTCTTGTACACAAGTCCCTTCTCTTTGCCGCGCACTATAGAGTTATAGTGTTCTAGTAATATATTGACTTATAGCGTTCATTTTATATAAGTACTTTTAAAATTTTCAAATACAATTGCCCGTAGGGCGACTATAATTATGTCGTTTTTGAAACGAGGTTGGTCAAAGGGAAACTGCAAACGCAATACCATTCTAGTACCTTGTATTTTCGCACATTGATATTTTCAATGTACAATTCGATACTTTGCCTGTTTGCTTGATTTTGTTTTTTTTTCAAACGGTGGTAGGGCATCTGTTCCGCCTGTGTCCAGTGCTGAGGCTGCCCAGCTACGCACACAAGCCTGTGGGCTTATGCGAGCTCGATATTTTGCTGTATTTGTACGTAGACTATAAAATATTATTGTTAATATTATTGTTAATTTTATTATTATCTTAATAATATTATATTATTATAATATTATTTTTTTATTATTTTATTATTATTATTTCAGCGCTGTGTTGCAATATTAGAGGATGTTGTTCATGCCTACCCAGACATAACATTTCTTATATGGGGGGACTTCAACGTTTCTGGCGTAGACCGGGATGATCGCACTGACAGACACGATCATCATCCCATTTCCCAGAAGGGCTACTGTCTGTTAGACTTTATTTCTTTGAGTGGTCTGGAGCAAATTAATGGGTGTAAAAACATTTGTGGAAATGTTTTATACCTTTGCTTTTCCACACGCGGGCCTTACCATTCCTCTGTCGGATACCTCGCTGGTCCGTCCCTACAAATTTCATCCTGTCCTTCATACCTCACTGCCGTGTGTGCGGGGCAATCGAGCTGCTCCGGCCATTCTGCACATCTGGCGTGCAATTATGCTGTTGGTAATTACGTTGCTTTTTACAACTACTTATGTAACACTAACTGGTCTCTCCTCGTCAAACTTCCCTCTGTTGATGACCAAGTCGAGAAACTTTCTACAATTATTGAGCAAAGAATTCACATGTTTATACCAAGATCGTCCGTAAAGAAATCTAAATTTCCGCACTGGTTTTCTGCGGAACTCCGAAAGGCTTTAAAATGTAAAGCCCGTGCTCACAAGAAAAGTCGCGGGACTGAATCCGAAGCTTGGAAAAAGGAGTTTAAGTATTTCAGAGCCTTGCGTAAAAAGCTGTAAGATCGCGATCGGTCAGACAACATAGCCAAGGTAGAAATCAGCGCTACGCGCGACCAGAAATGTTTCTGGCAGTATGTTCGCTCTCGATCTGCTGGCAAGGTTGCCAAAATCGTTAACCTTCTAGACAATGGAAATCTGATTTGAGATGTTGCTAATGCGTTTGCGGATCATTTCAGCTCTGTATTACCAAAGGGTGAAGTTAACATTGTGTCCTACTCTTCCTTTGCGTCGTTTAAATTTTGCGTTCCCAGAATGAGAGAGCCCGACGTTCGGAAAGCCCTGAAGCGCCTCAAAGCGTCATTTTCGTTCGGCCCTGACGGCATTGCTCCCGCAATATTAAAGACCTATGGGGAGCTTCTGATTCTTAAACTAACCGCTATATTATATAATTCAATTCAATCTGCTAATTTTCCAGCAGCCTGGAAGTTAGCACGCTTGGTCCCTGTTTTCAAAACTGGTGCCAAATATAGTGCTAGAAACTATCGGCCTATTTCGCTTCTGTGGGCGGCGTCTAGGCTTTTTGATACTGTGTTGCACGATGTTTTAACTTCCAGTGTTAAGGGCTAACTAATTTTCGAACAGGGCGGGTTTATGTCCGGACGTTCCACAACCACTAACCTCGTTTCTTTCATGCAGCGAGCGTCCGAAGCGGTTCATCGTAGGAAGCAGCTCGATACTGTGTACTTTGACCAGAGCAAGGCTTTTGATGAGGTCAGTCACCCATTGTTAATTTCTAAACTGTCACTCCTGAACATAGATAATTCGATTCTTGACCTTCTAATTAGTTACTTGTGTGGGCGGACCTACTACGTGAATGTTAACGGCCAGCAATCCCATCGTTACAGCGTGTCCTGCGGTGTGCCACAGGGGTCTGTTCTATGCTCTCTTTAGTTTTCTTTATTTGTCAATAATGTTTCTGCTGCTATAAGGCATTCTTCTTTTTTAATTTATGCTGATGACATCAAGATTTTCAAGGAAGTTTCATGTCTTAGCGACTGCGGGCATTTGCAAAGAGACATGGATGCATTTACACTCTGGTGTAAAGAGAACGAACTGATAGTGAACGCAGCGAAAACCAAAGTGTTGTCGTACACACGTAAAACAGACTGCCTGCTTTATCACTACTGAGTTCAGGATGTTACTTTGCCCCGAATCTCGACGTCAACTGATCATGACGAGCTATTTGACAACCAGCTGACTTTTACACCGCACGTTAGATTCATCAAACAGCGAGCTATGCGACGCTTGGGTATAATCTTCCAGATGTCTAGAGAATTCCGTAGTACGAAGTCCTTCCTAAAACTGTACTCCACTGTCTATCGTCCCGTGATGGAATATGCCTTGGTTGTCTGGAATGGCACATGCAAATCTAACAGCGGGGCCATTGTGCAGAATAAGGTGGTGTTCATACTTAGACATCGCTTCCCTCGCGAGTATCACCGTCTTGACTCCGGACCACGGTACTTGCAAGTGCTGCCTGATCTAAAGGCTAGGCGCGATACAGCTGACCTCTTATTTCTTTTTCAGCTCATACATGGACAAATTAGAAGTGCGGAACTGCTTTCTGAGCTCCAGCTAAGAGTGCCTCTTAAAACCACAAGAAAATGTCATCCTTTTCGTACTCGTAGCTCCTGTAACCGACACTGCCCGCGGTTCACGCTGCAGACCACGTGTAACTTCTACTCTGCAGCCGTAGATATTTTTAACAGCTCCCTCAATCAGTTCTTTTCAGACACTTGCAGAATTTTCATTCGTTAATATGCTCCCTCTTATTCTCTTACATAGAAATATATAGAATATTTCTGTGCTCCGTAATACTGAATGGATCTTGTTCTAGTTATAGTAACTTCTTTTTACCTGCTTGCCTTACTATATGGATAGTATGCTGTTTATACGACTTTTTTTTTATTTTGTGGATTGCTGTTATAACGTTTCACGATTATCTGTAGTGTGCGGATGCTCTGTTTCATCTCTACGATGTAATTATGAATTCTGTTGTATCCTGTCAGTTTTGTTTGTGTTCATTGCGTGTAGTGTATACGCTATCTACGTTTTGTAGTGGTTTCTGCGGTATACTTTTTAATGTACATTGTAAAAGTTATTTTTTACTGTTTTATCTTAGACGTTGCCAAAGTGTTCTTTTCTTTCACTTTTTTCCCTTTTTTTCTCTTGTATCCATCGGTGTGCCAGCACCAAGGCCTCACGGCTGTTCCTGGGAACAATAAATATACATGATTGAATAATTGATTGAGTATTATTAATAATAATATTATTATTACCAATATTATTATTATATTATTATTTCTAATGATAATTATAGTTGCGCCGCAAGATGGCGCCTAGCAAAGATTGCTGTATTCTGTTCTCTTATGTTTTTTATGGTAAGCAGAGTTTTTCCGCTGCCTTTCCTGTAAGAAGCGCGTGCACGCGAAATGTGTTGTATGGCCGGACGCTGAGCTTCAGCTCCTGAGATCTGGTGCTCGGCTGTTCAAGTGCAATATCTGTGAAACGGCTGAGGTGGCGGCTAGGCCTAGCGTAGCCAGCGACGACCTCGGCCCGTCCGCAAGCGGGGCTCCTTCCCCCTGCTCCCTTCGACGACACTCGCCGGCAGTCGGCGAGAAAGCCCCGGCGCCGCCGTCCCAACCGGTTGATCTTGGAGCGGAAGCTGCCGGTCTTCGCGTACTCCTCATCGACGCGCTGGACGGCATTTCTTTCCTCAGCGATCAAGTGGCCCGGCTGCAGGAGGACAACCACCTCATACGCCGGGAAAACGCGCAGGCTTTCGACCGTCTCCGTCAGGGGAGCAGGGTGGCCCCTCCAATTATGCGAAGGTGGTTGCCTCCTTGCGAGCGGAGGTGTGCTCCTTGCGTGCCTAATTACTTCACCACGCAGCCGCCTTGCAGGAAGGAGTGCGTCACAGCTTGGGGCCGCCTTCTTTTGCCCAAGCTGTAAACATGAAAGTGCCACCTTCGGCTGCGTCTGCTGCGCTGCAGTCGGTGTCTTCGGCTTCCCCTACACTACCTCCTACTCCGTCCCCACTTTCCTCGGCGCATTCTACGCCTGTGCTCGACTGTCTCCCTCCTACTGTTGAGAAGAAGCGCCGAATGCGGGCATGTGTAGGTGCATCAAACACATGTGAACTGGTCGTCATTCCGCAGCCGAAGCGTCCCAAAGCAATGTTCGTTTCAGAGCTTTCTCCGTCCACCGCCTCTGCCAGTCTTAATGCCTATCTGTCAACGTTAGCTATCTCGCCCTTGAACTGCCGACGACTGAAGAATGATGACTAGTTTAGATGTGTTTTATCAGAATGTTCGAGGTCTTCGAATAAGGCAACTGAATTTTTTGGTAATGTTGTGGCGTGTTGCTTTCCATTTATAGCTATATCTGAAACTTGGTTGTGCCCTGATATCCTATCCAGTGAATATTTTCCTCAAAATTACCCTGTATATCGTAATGATCGTGCCTTAACGGGATGCAAACAAAAAGGGGGTGGTATCCTTCTCGCCTTTAACAAATCTCTCCCTTGTGTGCTAAGTAGCGGTATTGAACATGCAGATGAGTCTTTATGGGTCGAAATTCATCTCTCTAAAACTGAAAAACTTGTAGTTGGTGTTTTTTACATTCCTCCTGATGTATTTCCTGAGGCGTTCAATAAGTTCGTCACCTCCATTGAACAGGTGCTTACCACTCATTGCGACGTCAAGGTACTCCTCCATGGAGAATTTAACGCGCCTGCCGTTCAGTGGAGCCACCTCACCTGTTCGCACTACAACCACCACTTTGAAGAGAAGGGTAATAGATTACTAGATTTTTTCGTCTTTCACTTCCATGGCACAGCGTAATCACATAAAAAACTGCAGTGGAAACATTCTGGTCCTGTGCTTTTCAAACTTTGATGAAGTTAGGTTGTCGCGATCTGATTGTTCTTTAGTAATACCTGGTAAATATCATCCTCCTCTTTCCATTTTCTGTTGCCTTCCTACAATGCACCACCGTTCCGTATGTTCCAGCAATGCGCAACCTCACTACGCTTTCACCCGGGGAGATTAGGTTGGGCTGTATGGCTACTTTGATGCTACCCCTTGGTCAACAGTCGTTGATCACTCTGATGTCAATGAACAATTGACCGTTTTACTGAGATTGTGCTTTTGGGTATGAAGAAATACATGCCGCAATATTTACCAAAGTTCAAGTTCCCACAATGATTTTCTTCTGAATTGCGGGATGCCCTCAAACTCAAAGATTGTGCGCACAGAAAGAAGAAGCGCTGTGGTGCGAGTCAGTTCGCTCAGGAGTTCCAGCGCATACGGGCCCTATGCAAAATATTGCACAAGCGTGATCATGCTTTGTACCTGACTTCGGTAGAAGCTAGAGCAACTCATCAGCCGGTTGCCTTCTGGGAGTACAATCAGTCTAGATCTAGTTCAACGAAAGAATCTATTCGTCTACTAGATTCCAGCGGCGATGAGATTGCAGATACGGCCGACAGCGTTGCCCGTCAGTTTTCTTCTTTTTTGGAATTAGCGGTGGTAGTGATGGCGGCAGCGTCTCTTGTCACCAGGGTGGTAACTCCGGTTGTTTCCAACTGGATGAGAACATCGTGCGGACCAGCATCAAGCGACTAAAGCCCTCGTTTTGTTCTGGGCCAGATGATATTCCTGCTGCAATTAATAAAAACATATGCAAATATATTCCTTCCTGTGTTCACTTCAATATTTAATAACTGTCTCCTGTCTGGCAGGTTCCCTCGCCCATGAAAAATCTCTCGTGTACTCCCTGTTTTGAAGTCAGGCCCAAAAAGTGACCCCATGAACTATGGGCTTGTCTCGCTCCTTTTTTCTGCCTCTAAAGTATTCGAGTTATCTCTTCATACGGTCTTGTCTTTCTCACTTAAACACGTCCTCATTTATAATCAACATGGCTTCATGCGTGGTATCTCAACATCAACAAACCTCGCGTGCTTTATGGAGCAGGCTATCCCAGCAATCGTTTGTAGAAGCCAGCTTGACGCTGTCTACTGTGACCTGAGCAAGGCCATTGACATAGTCAACCACTCGTTATTGCTTGCCAAGCTCATTCTGTTAGGTGTTCACGCTTCTACGGTGTGTCTTATTCGCTGATATCTCCAGGAGCAATATTGCTATGTAAGTGTTAACGGTCAAACATCAATTAGGTACAAAGCAACCAGTGGTGTACCACAGGGCTCCATTCTGGCCCCCCTTCTTTTTTCCATTTTCATTAACGATGTTGCTTCTCCCATTCAAAATTCTTCTTTCTTGTTATATGCTGATGATATAAAAATCTTTAGAGAAGTGCGTAGTGTTCAGGACTGTAATTCTCTTCAGGCTGATATCGTGTCATTCCATCGTTGGTGCCCCAAAAACGAATTATTTTGAACCCCTCAAAAACGAAAGTTGTTTCCTATAGTAGGAAAACTCAACAGCTGCAGTACTCCTATAAAATAGCAAGCACTGCACTGCCGAGGGTGACCGAAATTAGGGACTTGGGTGTACTATTTGATTCTTCTCAGACTTTGTCTTCCCACGTTACACAAATTATCGGATGCTCTCTTCGATGTTGGTACTATTTGCAGGTATTCTAGAGAGTTTAAAAGTCGTCTTCCTTTTTTAAAGTTGTATTCGGCTCTCTGCTTACCTCTTCTCGAATATGGTTCTGTTGTTTGGAATGGAACTTGCAATTCCAATAGTGACCGCATCGAAAGGGTTCAAATTAAGTTCCTTTCTTTCTTTAAGCACCGTTTCCCTCATGTACAAGGAGACGCAAATATCAGCATGTCTTTTCTGAATAGTATACGTTCCCTTTGGTGTCGACGAATGCGAGCTGATATTATCTTTCTTTATAAACTTCTTCATGGTGATATTTTGTGTGATGACGTGGTTGCACTTAGCAATGTCAACTTGCCGAACAAACTTTTCAGAACATTGCAAACTCTCAAAACAGATGCTTTAACTAGACGACGCTCGTCCATCTGCAGAATACAATGTGCATATTATGAATATTCCGATCGTCTTGATATATTCCAGAATTCTTTTTCTTTGTTCGCTAATGAATGAAAACTGCTGTAGCTTAAGTTCCTTTATGTCATTCCAAATTTTTGTGCCGTATTTATTTTGTGCAAATCATCTGCTTGTTGTTTGTTTTTCCAATTTCATGGTTTTGTGTTGCTTGAATTTTTGTAGGTTTGAGTGTCACTGGTTGTAACACTGAACTTCGTTTTTCCATTTTGAGACTTACTAACATTTTGTTACAAGACCTTTTTTTTATCCCTTTCCTGCCCAACATAAAGATTTTAGACAAAATAGCCACAAGTAATTAAATTTTGTGTATTTACCCCTTCCCATTGATGCTTCGACAAGTTAAAATGGAAAGCCCAGAGTATTTCACACAGAAAACAAACCCACACATATGTGTGGGCTGGGCTTCTATTTGTATGAGCTGCGGGTAGTAAGAATACCTTAAAAACGGCATCAGGCGCAGAAAAACTACATTTTTACGTATTAGTTATAAGTTTTATATTGCTTTCTGGAGTATTTATATTATAAATAGGATTATGTGAAAATAAATAATAATGAAGTTTAATTAACATAATTAATAATTATAAATAATACTATTATCACAAGTAATTACGCAACGAGTTGAAGGTTAAGGCGCAAGAAAACATTACCAATGAATCAGAACAAAACCGCAAATAATTGAGACACCAAGAAAGCAAGAACAAATTATTTATCGCTAGCGCTGCAATTCACCAGCCCGCAACCGTGTGCCGCCCAGCAAAATTTTCGTGACGACGAAAGCCCAGCCCACACATATGTGTGGGTGCATTTTTCAAGCGTGATGACGGTACGCACACGAAGGAAACGGGTGTGTTTTTTAGCCGATCGTGTTTTCCCAAGTCCTGAAAATTTCATCTTACGCTTGTTATTCAGAAAATACGAGAATAGCAAGAAGAAATACCAGCTTTCATCGTGAAGGCGGCTAGCGTGGTCGCGCCGGCTGGGGCGCCGTTTTTAATGTGCCATTCCCCCCCCCCCCCTGGTGGCTAAATGAGTGAACTACCGAAACCAATGAAGGCTCTGAAGCGTTCGCAGTGACTACCCAGGGCTCTGAAACCGAAACCGAAACAGGTGCCACTTAGTAAACGAATTTGTTGACCCACACGTTTGTGTGGGCTGGGCCGTAAAGGGTTATGCGTATAATCTATCTCCGTCCTGTTCATTGAGTATTTGCTTGTGTATTTTCAATTTTTCACATGCCTTCAACGTTTTGATGGCCGAGTTCCATGGATTCTAACGCTAGGCTTTGTTTTTTCTGCTATTTTGCTTTCCCGGATCTTCGTAACTATTTTTGCTTATTGTTCCTGTCATACATGCATTTTTTTACGTTGAGTTGTCTGATTTAAGTTTATTTTTATGAATGTTTGTATATGTTGTACCAGTACCAAGACCCTAGTGTTGTTCCTGGGCACCGAAAATAAAAGTTGATTGATTGATTGATTCGTTGATTAGTTTGATAATATTAGTTTTACTCTTGTTATTCTCTTCTGGTCTAATTACATGGTATTCGATAGGAAGGTACATGATTAAAGAAAACGGATCTTTGTTGTTTTATAAGATCTGTCCAAACTAAATTATCAGAGATCTAGCCTTCAACTCGACTATACCATTACACCATGTATCATCACAATTTCATGTTGGTGTAATTCACAGGGCAGTTCCAAACGTGGTGGAACTGCCGTGTGCCGTCACTACACGGGATATTCAAGGATGGAAATAGAGCGCCACTTGTTTCCCCATGCGAATGAATTTCCAGTAATTTGAAGTGTTATTCAGCTAACTAAGCAGGAAGTATACTACGTCGCAAATTACACTAAAACGTGCTTTGTGTCGTACACTCTGTGTGCTGTAGTTTCTTGGTCATCTTTTTTTGGGGGAGTGAAAGCAAAGTTTTTTTTAAATGCTCAGAAACACTGTGCCCGCAACAACTGCTATTTTTGCATGCAGCCATGAAACTCCGCTTTTGTAACGTTTTAGAACTGGGCGCACATAATGTGGTCATTGTGTGCACCCTCGTCGATTTCTGTTCTTTCGACTCCGGCGGAGAAGTACATTTGGAAACGTGTCTTCAGTGGCTCGAGAGAAATAGGGAAGAGACCTTTGCATTGTATGAACAATCCTTTCATTGTCTTTTAAATGCTTTATTGCTGGCACATAACGTGTGGTTAACACAACAAAATAAATTGCGGATCTTGAAGCGAGCGTTCGCCGTGGCGGGTGTCAGTTACACCCTATCCGGCGTTCCGGTTTTTCTCCCCGAGCGCTTGCTATTTATCCGACAGGCGTCGTCATCGCCAGCAGCTTTACTCTAAAGTGTCTCTAAAAATTGAACCTATAGTTTTATGCAAAAGGTGATATTTAGGGAGATCAAATATTTTGCTCCATTTCTTTAGGGGCATATAAAATCAACTTTTTCGTACAACATAGACAACTGCGTAGGTATTCTTAACTGACATCTCTGTTTCCAATTGCTGACAGTGCACACAAACATGGGCAGTTTTTTACGATATTAGTATTTTTTTAAAGAACCGACACTACTGAATAGTGAAGCAGCTTACGGTACTCAAATGTATGTCATCTGTAATCTCATTACTATGTTGTCCCCAAGTGATACACCGAATTCACTTCCGCATGCGGCAGTGGTGACTTTGGACGCCGGGAGCAGGTCCCCATGATGAAAAAATGAAAACGAGTAAAAAGCGTTCTTACAAGTGAAATGTAACAACAGCAATTGCAGCTTAGGGGTATCAAGGATTGTAGTCTTAGCAACAGGATAACCGTTCATGCCATTACGGCTCATATCAATTACCCGGTCGGGCTAGAAATAGCGGCTTTATCATGCATTAGGTTCTTAAACTCTCCCGGCCCATTGTGAGGGTTGCGTGGGTGTTCGCTTATGGTTAAATGTGCGCTGCGTTAGTGTCGCTCCTAGCCCGTTCCTTTTACGTGGTGCGCGAATTCGAGGGGACACATCCTGCCATACACTCTGACATAAAGTGATGACCTCTGCAATACACATACGACAAGATGTGGGAGAAAAGGAACCTGTGTCAAAGTTGTGTTTTTCTAGAGTTCCACAAAGCGGATCCCCTGGGAAGCTAGAGGTGTGTGACCCCATTCAACAGGCCGGCGTGGTCACGTCGCAAGGTGGAAGTAAAAGCCGTGCAAAAAAACGTGCTCTGCGGCCACATCGCTCGTCCCTCCCAGAGGGAGGGCCAAGGGGGTCGGTGTTGCTCCTTCGGGGAAAGCGGATGGCTGACCCGCATCATTCATTACTTCAAATGCGAAAGTTCATGCCTCTGTAGCTCCCCAAGGAAGCTATACAGAGAAATAGCACATTTTATTAGCTAGCGATGGCCCTTGGTAAGGACAACATGTAGGAATTGTGGCGCCTCAAGATAAAATTACACCCCAGGGTCTCCGGCCATGAGGAAGTCTGCCAGATCACTACGGCAGAGCAGCAGGCTTACACCGGTGTATGTATTTTATGAAACGACGTAAACGAGAAATCAACAAGGACAGATTAACCAACGCTCTGCTGTTTATTTCTGCAGTCATTTGACAATTCTGCACCACACGGCGATATCTGTTAGTTGCTGTTTTTGCTTTATAGTACGAAAACGCCAGCTGGCGGCTATCTCCATACCTGGGAGCCGTTACACGCATCTTTTACAACAATATTGACTGGCAACTTTTTGATGGACTCCGCAACACTTTTATTTTTTGTTTCTAAATTATAGGCCCTCTACACCGTATTTGGAGTACTCAGAAAATTCAGTCAAAAAGCACGTCAACCCCTAACTGCTGCTTTACGCCGATCACTGACTTACCAAACTGGATCAAGAAGATTTTGCCTCTTTCCTGTTCTTGACTTTCTTCGAGTTCTCGAATTACCTCATTAGTGCGCTTTTCCGGCCATTCGGCGGATTTCTTTCAGTTGCACCAGTTAACGCATTCAATAGTCTCTTAATAAAAGGCTACAAAAGAAAAGTTTAAACGCAAGGCAGATCTGCTGCGATGAGCAAGTCGCCAATTCATCTCCGTGTCTTAAATATACTTTTCACAATGCTTCAAGACGCCAAGGAAAGAGAGAAAATGTTTAACGGATTAGGTTTTACAGTATTTTTATTTATTCTAGAAAGATCAACACTTTGTTGGGTTGAATCTGTCCTCCCCGTCTTGTCTTACTTTCTTGGGTTTTGTTCTCTGCGTGTGCTGAACATGTCTAGTTTTTTATTCGAACCCCGAATGCTTCGTCATTTACCGGAAGACTAACACTAACTCAACACATCGAAGAAAAGAAGAGACAGAGTTAAGCAGCGTGGGATTTAAATAAATTTATACATGTGTGTGATCTCTCGTGTCTGTGATAAAAAATGTGGTAAAATATAGATGTCCGCACAGTAGTAAACGGAGCACGGGAGCGGTGGCAAATCTGCATCGCAGCGCCGCCTATAGAAACGTTGACGGAAAGCAACTAGCGACGTTCTGGGATGCGTCCACACTGACCACGCCTACCTATGAGATAGGTTTGTTCGTCGCACTGCTGTCGTGTATTACAGCACATGACAATTATCACGGTGCAGCGCTTCACTTTTCAATGGGTCGGGCTACATTGGCGCTCGCTGCAGTCATCTGCGACCGAATCCGCTGCATTTGAGTTTAAGGTGCTTGCGTGCTATAAAGCACAGCCATCGATGCCCTTCTCGCAGTTCGCACAGTTTCGCCAGCCTATCATGGGAAAATTTTGTGTGCACACGCGCGTTTTAAAGCAAAGTTTTCTACACATACCAGTAACGGTTTTTTTGTGTCGTGTCGGACAACAAACCGCCAACGCGTCGGAGGCGGCGGCGGGGGATGGAGGTAGGGCGGCCCTTACGAAAATGCCATACATGGCCATATATAAAAATTGCCATATATGGCCACGTTAGAAATTGGTAATACGTGGCCATAGAGGGCCATATATGCCATATATGCCCGATTCCTGACGTGTCCATATATGGGTGAGGCCAAACATGAATGTGTGTCATACATGGGTACGCCATATATAGCGCCCTTATCATATATATGGCTATATTTGGATTGAGGTTATCATCATGTGGATGGCATATATAATGACCTTCAGCTAACAGCAGCAATTATTGCTGCACCCCAAATTCTGACAAGCACTTCATGGCATACCTTCCACATTTTATTACAAAAACTGCTTCGCGTGCAGGTGAATAAAGGTGGCGGCAGGTTGCTTTGTTGTGGCTACGGGTCAGTGGCTGAATTCTTCTAGGCCAGCCTGGCCTCCTTTGATGGAAGCACAAGTTTCTTTCTGCATTTGTTAAGTTTACATCTTGTATTTAGCTGTGGCTTTCCTAAACCCTGCAAATGAAATGAAACAAAGAGTTATCAGTATCCAATGCTTACACTCTTTTTTCATTATTCCTGAAAATAAATTTCGTACAAATCACTCTCACTACCTAAAATATTTAGAGGGCCTGAATCAATTTCTTCCCCTTGGAAATATTTTTTTTCTGCCTTACACCCTTCACAACAGGATACAGAGCAAAATTGATATTGATTATGCAGAAAGGTATATCCTTTCAAATTTGTCCCCATAGTTCATGTTAAACCCTTCATTGAACTTTTATAAAATCAATTTTCAGTGTTTAAATCAAGAACTCCTAATTTGGACCATTCAGCATGAGGTTTAAACAAATGCACTTCATCTAGTCACGAAAAAAAACCGCCAGGGGGCCACGCGAGGAAGACAGGCTCCACGTCGGCTCCGTTTTTTAATGTTTTATTTGTGGCTCATCAGTTTCTTGGCGTTTCTGAGTGGTATCCTATCAATCCGCAAGGTGTAAGCACCCACGGGACACCACCGACCGACCATTTGGACCACTGGATGCGAATTTCTGGCTTCGGAAAACCACGCCAATGCGGCGGCAGCGCTAGCCCTGGTTCTAGGGTTAGCGCGGCGGACCCTCGACTCGCCTTGACAGGTCGACGGAAGATCGTCGTTTCATCTCTCCTGTCATGGCTATGCAGCAACTCGTAGCTCTCCGCCACTCCGGCCAATCACCCATGGAAACAATAGTAGAAGGTGAGGACATTGATCCATCTGAAATGTCCGACCCGACTTGGGCCAATATCCGCCAGAAGCAGTTCTCTCTCAAGGAGGCCGAGCAAAGGGCCGCGTCGCAGGAAGGTGCCCATGTTGCTAGCTCCCCACCCACACGCGTTCAGCGAGCGCCCAAGCGCCACCCACCCGCATCACCCCTGCCCGAAAAAGACGTCAAAATAATTCTCAGGCCCACAGGAGGTCCCGCTCTGTCGACGGTGTCGGCAGCCGCTCTAGCCGATGCCATCCAGATACAGGCTGGAGTCTGTCCCAACGACGAAGACCAAGTGCGCATTCAGTCGAATTCTAACTTCATCATAGTAGGCACGCCGTCTGAAGATCGCGCACGCAACTACGAAAAGATCGTCACGCTTACGGTGCCGGGTAAGCAATACGCTACCACTACGCACATCGCCGCCCCGGCTAACACCACAACTGGCGTCATCTTCAATGTTCCTGAGATCGATACGGCCGAGCAGGTCCTCGATATCATCTGCCGCTACAATCCTGACTTACAAATTTTGGATTCCCGCCGACTCAACTCTTCCAATATCGTCAAGAGTTTCTTTAATGGAACCATTGTGCCCTTCTGGGTCCGATATCGGGCTGCAACTTACTGTTGCAAGCCCTTCCGACGCAAAACTGAGGCTTGCATGGCGTGTTGGCAGCCCGGACACCGACAGGACGTTTGCCCGAGCACCCGACGACCAGAAGTGCACTCCTAAGTGTATTGTGTGCGACGGTACTCACCTGAAGGGTTCCGCTGAGTGTCCTCGCCGCTACCAACCTCGCCGGCAGCCGCTTACGTACGCACAGGCGGCCAACTCTAAGGCAGCATCCGCCACCAAGAAGGAGGACTTTCCGCCTACCCTGAACAAGCTCCCCTCCAAGACTGCTTGCATACACAACGCCACGAAGCCAGACGCTGCCAAGAAACATCACCAGGTGAGCTGCACACGCTTGTTGCCCAGTAGCGCTCCGTCTAAATCACCATTTCTCTCCCAGAACAGCGACCCTCACTTCGAGCTTATTAAGGAGCTGCGTGCCATTCGTGCCGAGGTAGTAGTAGTAGTAGTAATAACTTGATTTTGCCCAAAAGTTGTGGTGATTGCACCACTGAGCTGTTCGCTCAGTCTTCTAGACAGCGGGGCTCCCGGTGTTTTGGGAGCTCGGTGTCTTCAGCCAACTGGGCGAGGGCTTCTTGCACGTGGGGAGCTGGGCTAGAGATGGCAGCCTCCCACTCGGTTAAGGATGATATGTTATGAAGGATGGGATGATTTCTTCTACGTTATGCGGGTATTATTAGGCATGACCAAATGATGTGGTGAAGTGATGCTCGTTCCACAGAACAAAAGGGGCAAGCGTCCTTATATTTGCCAGGATATATGATGGACATGAGATGCGGAGTGGGGAATGATAATGTTTGGAGCTGCCTGAGAAGGACTGCATGCCTTCGACTGAGCGATGGATGCGGTGGTGGAAAAATTGTACGATCCTGGCGGAAATGGTCAAGGATATCGCCTAAAGTATGGAGACGGTCCTTATAGCCGAAAGGTTGCGGGATATCTTCAGGAGTCCCATGAGGCTCTCGGCGAACCATATCTCGAGCAGTCTCATTGGCTCTCTCATTTCCCATCAGGCCAGAATGTGCCGTTGACCAGATGATGCGGAAGGTCCGGCTATGAGGTGTGGGCCCTTGCGAGATGGTTGCCAAGGTTCTAGATGATACCCTGCCGTTTAAAAAATTCAGTACGGCCGATTTAGAATCGGTTATGATGTTAAGATGCGGAGACCGGCTGTGGGCTATGGCTAGACCAATTGCCATTTCCTCTGCCTCTGTGCAGGAAGTGTAGCTTACAGATGCTGTAGCGATGGGGCTCCCCTTGGAGTCGACCACCGCTAATACCGATGCGTTCCTGTCTTGATATGGAGCGGCATCGGTGTATACCACAGGAGACCCCGGTGGGTGTTATTTGGCAAGGGCCTTCGCTCTTGCTTCACGGCGTTCCTTATTGTGGATGGGGTGCATTCGCCTAGGCGTTGGGGACACTCTGATGACATTCCTCAGAGGAGACGGAATGGCAACAAGTCGCGTGTGGTGTTGTGTTTGGGGTACCAGGCCCAAAGACCTCAGGATGCACCGACCGGCAGAGCTGCGAGAAAGCCTCTCTAGCTGTGCGGTTCGCTGTGCCTCTATAAGTTCGGAGAGGGTATTGTGCATCCCGAGGCGCAGTAGGTTTGCAGTTGATGTGTGTTGGGAGAGGCCGAGCGCTCGCTTGTGTGCCGTACGGATGAGGCTATCAACTTTCTCCTGATCCGTATTCCGCAGGGTGAGAAACGGCAATGCGTATGTAACGCGCGAGGTGACGAGCTACCCTCTGACAGGAGAACGCGGCTCTTAAACGTGAACTTAAACTCGCGAAAAAGCAACCCTCTCCGACGTCTCCTCCTCAGAATGAGTCCATACAAATGGATATACAGTCGTCTCCCCCTTCGCAATTTCCTGAAACCACCGACCCCGCCGCGTCTCCCCCGCCCAAACGCAAGGCTTTCTTGCGTTTTCGCCCTGCGCTCTTACGTGGGACGAAAAGCTAGAAATTGTGGAACAAACAATCGCTAGCCACAGAGAGGATACCTACAGCTCCACAACGTTCTCCTACAAATTCAGACGGCACTTCAGTGTACCATTGAGATGATGCGCCTCGATTTCCGCAACTTCATTGGGTCTCAGGCCGTAGCTCACAATACCCCCTCCCCCCGCGGACGAGGACGATGTCTAAATGCCATAGCCGATTTGTGGTGTGGCAGTGGAATGGCCGAGGATTCACCCGCAAGCGACACAACCTTCAACAACTAATTTCGACAGGAGCTACTCCTCCTGCCCTCATCGCTATCCAAGAACCTGGTAAACACATTAAATCAACAGGCTATCAATCCTTTCATACTCCCAACAATACGTACACAGCGGTGCTTGTTCAGCGCAACATTCCTACGGACCATCACGTCTTCGACAGTATCTCTATTCCGCATGGTTTAGTCGTCCTCTATCCGCCAAAGCGCACTGCCTCTAGGCTATATGTCCGCAATGTTTATAGCAGCCCCAAAGCACACACGCATAACTTCAGCAACTTACTTACGCTGACCAAACGAGCGACTGCTCACCACCCTCTCATTGTACTTGGAGATTTCAACGCCCCGCATACAGCCTGGGGTTACACGCGTACAACCAAGAAAGGGAGGCTGCTCTGGGAGTTGGTATGGCGCGAAGGCTCACAGTCGAATCTGATCCCACCGTCCCCACTCGGATCGGTAACAGTGCCCAAACCGATACCTCCCCGGACCTGACGCTCTCGCACCGAGTCAAAGAACTGAAATGACACTGCACTCCTCGCACTTTGGGCAGTGACCATTTTATTATTCAGTCCCCTCTCCAACTCGATACATCACTCGCCCCACGGTTATGGCAGACCCACATCACCGACTGTCCAGCATTCAGGGAGACCTGTCAGGGGCAGGAGCCACCCGACGATGATATGTCGGTCCAGAGTTGGCTTAGTCGCCTTATATATATTAATAAAAGTCATGACCTCCCTTTGGACCCAGACATTCCTTCAGAAACAGTCGACACGCGTTTGCAACATCTATGGGAGGCTTACACAAGCCTCCAAACGCGATGGCGCCCACAAAAACACAATCGCCGTCTACGACTAAAACTAGCCCGCCTCAATAAAACGATTGAGACTTACACAGCCGTATTAGCCCGAGCTCAGTGGGGTCAATTTTGCGACAGCATGAGAGGTAACCTCGGCATTTTAAGGAACATGCTCGACCCAACCCACTCTAAACGACTTGCCGAAATCGTCTAACTGCAATTATACACAAATTTGATGGAACTAACGAGCAACTTCTATCAAGACTCCAGGACCTATACCTAGCGCAGGGTAATCAGGAGCCTCTCCCTGTTTACGGGGGCTCTGAAAACCCAGACATGGACCGCGCAATCACGGTTTCGGAGGTTCGCGCCGCATTAAAAAAATTCGCCTGGGCTCGACAATAGGAAAAACGGCGTTACCAACAAGCTCATTCGCAACCTCGATGATCCATTCATCGAGATCTTAACGCGCTATTACAATCATCACTGGGAAGCCGGTACATCCCTCCCGACTGGAAGCACGCAAAGGTCTCGCTCATTCCTAAACCCGCAGCCTCTCGACCTCGCGCATCTCCGGCCCATCTCCCTCACCTCTTTTGTAGGAAAAGTCCTTGAACATGTCATTCACGCACGCTTGGTACAGCATCTCACCAACACAGGACAATTCCCCCACACCATGTTCGGCTTTCGGGCCGGACTCGTCACTCAGGACGTTCACCTCCAAGTAAAGAACGACATTATAACTCCCCAGTCTCGTGTAGAGTCTGCAGCGATACTCGCCCTCGATTTCCGAAAGGCTTTCGACCGAGTCTCCCACAAAGCCATTCTGCAAAACCTGACAGCCGTAGCCCCGGGGGCTCGTGCTTACAATTACATTCGCGAATATCTTACCGATCGCACTGCAGTCCTTCAGATCAACGACCTACGCTCTGACATAATACTCCTACCCTCAACAGGTACCCCGCCGGGCGCTGTTCTGTCACCACTGTTATTCAATATAGCGATGATTATTCTCCCCCAGCCGTCGAATAACATACCATCCCTTCATCACAGTCTTTATGCCGACGTCACCTTGTGGATGACCGGGGGCAGTGATGGGCGCATTGAGGATACCCTTCAACAGGGAGCAGATGTCGACGCTGCCTGCGCTCGTGGCATTGGACTTGAATGCTCACCGGAGAAAACGAATCTACTAATCCTTCCTGCTAAACGTACCAGCAGAGACGGTTCCTCCGGGCATTACAGTCCGAGTTCACGAACAACCCATTCCCCAGGTGCAATACCTGAAGATCTTGGGCCAATACATACAGAGCAACCGTGCTAACACCACGTTCATAGCACACCTCACTTCTCAGGTGAATCAAACTATCAATCTCATACGTCGTATAGCTACCCGAAATCAGAGCTCAAAGAGGCAGAACGCTTTCGGCTGATACAGGCTTTCATTATTAGTCGCATCACTTACTCTCTTCCCTACTTGCTCCCTTCGCCCATCGAATTAGCTACAATTAATTGTCTAATTAGGAAAATTTATAAAACAGCGCTGCAGGTACCTCAGAGCACATCCAATGCCCGCCTTCATTCACTTGGGGTCTTTAAGACCGCCGAAGAGTTGATTGAGGCGCATCTCTTGAGTCAGCTGACTCGTCTCACAGCCACGCTCTCAGTCAGAATGCTTCTCCGACGGCTGCGCCTTGACAGCCCATTCCTTATCGACGCGCTCATTCCCCTTCCTAGCCACACTCATGAGCTAATAACGGTGAGACCCATACCGCGCAATATGCACCCGACCTTTCATCGAGCGCGCAGGCAGCACAGGGCGAGGACGTTAACCAAGCAGTACCCAATAACCCCCTCCACCGTCTACGTCGACGCTGCGAGATACAGGAGCCGTGAAGCTTATGCGGTAGCGGTTAATAATGGCCCTGACGCCCCTCCGCTTGCTTCCCTTACTCTGTACACTAACTCCCCGGCGACCACGGAAGAGGCGGCAGTAGCCCTAGCCTTTACCCTCAAAACGCCGTAGAGCGCAGTAGGCAAGACAAACGACGAAGGGGACATGGACGAGCGCTACTTACAACTGAATTTTATTAACAACACGAAAACATATAAAAAGGAAAGATCATCACGCTCATGTGACCACGAAAGGTTGCGAAGCCACCTCGTCATGCAGGCATAATCAGCAGCGTCCATACAAGAAGGCCACCTCCTTCGAGGTCAAAGATATGGACGTCGTGCTTACTCAGTCACCAATCTTCTGCATTTCCGCTGCTTCCATAATCTCCTGCGTGCGCTGATCAGAGTCTCGAAATAGCACAGTGCATGCATCGAACAAGGGTTCACACTCGCCGCACTCATGGCAATGAATTGCCAGATTGCACTCCTTTCCTTTCTGCACTTTGTTGTGGTGCTCCCGCAGGCGCGTGTGTAGGCATCGACCAGTTTGACCAATGTACGCTCTTTTACAGGAGAGGGGTAACTTATAGACAACACCTTCCGCGCAATGCACGTACTGTTTTTGTGGTTGACGGAGCATTTAGTCTTTCCCTTCCTCACGGGGCACGTTCTGCTGCAGAGACTGGACAGCTTGTCAGGGGCGGACCTGATAACTTTCACGCCGGCCTTGCCACCAATTCTTTTCAGGTTGTGTGATAAGCCGTGCATATACGGGATGACCACTACCTGTTGGTTCTTTTCAGCCACCTGATCACCGTCCTGTCGCAGATCAGTCTGCGCTCGTTTTTCTTTCCTATGGATGGAGTCAGACACTGCCACGATCAGATTCTCAGGGTAACCTGCTGAGGTGAGGCGACATACTTGTGCGTGAAAACTGTTGTCCGAGAGGTGATGGCATAATTTCTTAAGCGCATTTGTCAGACATGTACTGGCAATGCCTCTCTTTACGAGCTTCGTATGCGCCGACGCAAGCGGTAATATCGGTTTTTTGCTTCGGGGTTCATAACGCCAACGCACATGGGATGGTGAGAATTTCAGGCATAAATCCAAAAACTTCAGGAGGTCCTGTTGAGGCACCTCGTGAGTAACCTCAAGTGGCGTGAGGCATTCTTTAAAAATCCCCAGAGTGCTTGCCACGTCCTGTTGAAAGGCTCCCACGTTACTCTTCAGTACCACCAAAAAATCGTCGACATAGCGAAACACTTTTATCACACATGTGCCTTTCAACTTGTCTGCAACAATCCTGTCCAAATGTGCCATGACGAGGTTACTTAGTGCCGGAGCAACGCAGGACCCAATACACACGCCTTTCTTCTGTATGTAAATACCCCCATTCCATTGCACATACGCTGACTTCAGGTACAAATCCAGCAGCTCCAAAAACCCCTGAACAGAGACACCACATTCATTGGAAAACCGCACTGGGCCAAACCCGAGGATCGGTTCTTCAACACTCGATAGCATCAGGTCATGGGGGAGAGAGTAATAAAGGTCTTTAACGTCTACTGAAAAAGCTTTGAAGCCCTCTCCTGAATTCTTCATAAGAAAATCTATTACTTGCTCAGAGTTTTTTTGTGAAAAGGGTCATCCATTTTCAACACCCCCAGGTTGCGCTGGAGGAACCTCGCCATGCATCTTTGCCAGGTGTGTGTTTCAGACACTATGACCCGAAAAGGCGTACCAATCTTATGGGTTAACTTGTGCAGGTTAAGGTTTTCCAAGAGTTCTTTGGCTACCTTTTTAACCTGGTTCAAGGACACATGAGGACACGATCTAAAAACAGAATCGATCGCTTCTTCGGCTTTAGCGAGGAACCTGACGTGAGGGAACACCCCAAAACCCCCTTCTTTGTCCGACCGCACAACACACAAGTTGTTCTTTTTTACGTATGAAGCAACCTGTTTTACAGGCAACCCTGATTTCTGCTTCCCACACCTCATCAGTAGATCAACCCCTTCAGACACACAACTTTCTTTCTCGTTGTCCGTCGCCAGGCTTGATACTCGACGTACAAACGACAAGAGTTTTGCCGCAGAAGCCTTGGGCTGAACGGCGAACTTCGGACCGAAGCTGAGCGTGTGTTGCACGTAGTCTGGAAGGGTGACGCCGCTGTCAGTGAAGACGGGTTTATCCAGAGCGGGAGGTGCCTTGGGAAGACGCCCCCGAAGACCAAGGAGGGCCGACTGCCACATACTCTCGGCTGCAGAGTAAATCTGTGCGTTGTACATTGGTCAAACGGGTCGATGCCTCAACACGCGCCTGCGGGACCACCACAACAAAGTGCAGAAAGAAAAGGAGGGCAATCTGGCAATTCATTGCCACGAGTGCGGCGAGTGTCAACCCTTGTTCGATGCATGCACTGTGCTATTTCGAGACTCTGATCAGCGCACGCGGGAGATTATCGAAGCAGCGGAAATGCAGAAGATTGGTGACTGCGTAAGCACGACGTCCATATCTTTGACCTCGAAGGAGCTGGCCTTGTTGGATGGACGCTGCTGATTATGCCTGCATGACGAGGTGGCTTCGCAACCTTTCGTGGTCACATGAGCGTGATAATCTTTCCTTTTTATATGTTTTCGTGTTGTTAATAAAATTCAGTTGTAAGTAGCGCTCGTCCGTGTCCCCTTCGTCCTTTGTGTTGCCTACTGCGCTCTACGGTGTTTAGATGGAGTACCAACTAGCTCGTAACCATACGTTGTTAAATTATACTTTACCCTCAGGCCGCCCCCCTCCATCGTAATCTCCGATTTCAAAACGGCCGTTCAAAATTTCGTCAAACGAATGATCTTACCTTTGGCCCTCAAAATCCTTCTTCAAAATTCTCCCACCACCCAAGTCGAGCTGGTATGGACTCCGGCCCATACGGGTGTGGGGGGGAACGAGGCATCACACAGGGCCGCTCGAGAGCTCACCGTCTGAGCTGGTTCTGGCCTTGAGCCCTTCCACAGAGCAGTATCAGCCCGGGACAGACTTGTTACCTCCAATGACATAACCTCGCACTACCGCCTCTCCCGTCGCCAACTACCCCCAGCCGCTCCGACCTTCTCCAACGAAAAGGAACGCCTATGGCAACTCACCCAGACACACGTATTCTCCTGCCGATATCGACTTCCCCAAATCTACCCTTCTTTGTACCCCACCACTTCGTGCCTCGACTGCGGGTCCCTCGATACCCACGATCACTGCATGTGGCAGTGCCCCTAAAACCCATTCCCCCCTTTCACAGCCGGAGAGCACTGAGCGAAGGCGTTGTGCAGCTCGGACCGTGAGGTCCAGGCTAAGGTCATCCAGCGAGCTGCAATGGTCAGCGGCCGGTTACCACCACCGGTCACCCGCCACCCAGACTAGTTCCATGGGGCTCAAACAAAGTTTCTCTCTCTCTATCTGTCAGCTAATCGCTTCGTGAAATGTAAATGCAAATTGCAGCCCACACAGAATTTTTTCTGCTTATGTAGATAAGAAGAAAAAGCTGCCCAAAATGGTATCAATTCCGGCATGGAGAGGTGTCTGCTGGATGGCTGGAATGTGAAAACATTTGGCTTTTAAACCCTTTCTGGAGAATGTAACGAGGCGAAAAAGCACCTCATGATTCCATCCACTGTAGTGCTAACACCAAAATCAACAAACAGAAATGACCAAAAATTCATCAACAAAACTCAGCAAAATGGCATGCTCATGCAAGGGGCTTCTTTTTCGGCGAGATTTGACATGGCGGTAGTGCTACTAAGATTTCATCACCATGTAGTTACATTCAGCGACTTTTCTTTAAAGTATAAGTGAAAGAGAGCCCCTTGGATATTATTTTGTTAAGATGTGTAAGCTATATTTAAATTCCCAGCGGAGTACAGATGAACGACGCTATAACGAACGCTATATAGCGAATTAAGAGCTTTAGCGAACCTAATACGAACTTTGGTTGGTCACGGTTCACTTCAGTGGCACATTCTTTTTATAAAAAAACTGAAACATTACGCCATGTGCATTATCGGCTGTAATGAAGCAATATTTGGGTATCACGGGGCTCAAAACTCGGACGCTAGCATATAAAAGCAAAAAGAAATTAACATAACACATTATTTTGAAGAAGCTTGAAAAACTCCCGCCATACAAAACAGCACAGGCAAAAACGCCCTTTCGTGCGTGGACACTGTGAAAAACTTCATCATAATTCGAGGTGTGAAAAGCCACCACATAAAGATCGCACCCTTCATATAAATACGAACCCAAACCTGTTTTGCCAAACAAGCAATGCTGTTTTTTTTTGTTCCGGTCAATTACCCAGCGAACGCAATAAAACGTTGACTTTCGCTCCCCTATTGAGCGATAAAAAATGCGTTATCTTCCGTGACGTAACTAATGCAGCGGACAGCCGTGCAATAAAGCGGTTTCAGAGAGTGCGCCCAGTAAAAAAAACTATCAGCACCCTAACTTGCCAGGTAAAGATAAAGTGTTTTCGGGGAATTTATATTGAAAGGGAATACGTGTTCCTTTGATTCTTAATTAAATATAGTGTTTGCATATACAGGGTGTCCCAGGTATGATGCACCAACATTTAAAAAAAGGGTAATGGCGTAACTCACAGTGCATAGAAGACCTAGTACATAATGTTTGCCGTACTGTGAAGAAGCGGACAGCATTTTTTACTTAACGAGACTTAACACATTAATTGTAATTAATTATCTAACTCGAGAAGTACTGTCCTAATTACTGAAGTGTCAATGAGGCACTTCTAAGTACCCACGGGCGGACATCTAAATGCGGTATTTTCCGCGACGAACTAATTGCGTACACGTTTGTTCTGACTTATAAAGAAAACCCGCGAAATATGAAAACAAATTACACCATCTTCCCACGTGGGAACCCTGAGGAGATGCAAAGGCGTGCAAACTCGTGATGCTTTGCATCTTCTTTGGGTTCTCACTTGGAAAGATAGTGTAATATTTTTGCTTTTAGCTCCATCATAAGAGCGGCTGCCGTGGCCGGGAATCAAACCCACGACCTTGTGCTCAGCAGCGAAACGCCTTAGCCACTGAGCCACCGCGGCGGGTAAATGCCAGAATCATTGGCGTCCATTGCCAGCTCATCGGATGGCGCAGACCGAAGCAGCAACTGAAGGGAGCAGCGGTGCTCCTGGTTGATCTGAAGTGGTGAGCAGGAGGGGAGAAAAGGAGCAGCGCACACAGCTGCTGGGGAGAGGAGAGAGTGACGTTATCACAGCTGGCGTGGAGAGCGGGAGAGAGGGAGCAGCGCACACAGGTGGTGTGGAGAGCAGGGCAGAGAATGACGTTATCACAGCTGGCGTGGAGAGGAGGAGAGGGGCGGACGGACGCCGGAAGGACAACGGACAGAGCCCCGAGCAAGAGGTGCTTTGTATCTAAAATACCATGTGACGGCTACTCCGCTCGCACTGGCGCGCATCGTAAAGAAATGCCCTCAAACAGGCTGCCTCTAAGTTCACCAGAGTGAAATAAACACCAGAAAGAAAGAAGAAATCCCAACTGAGTTTGTTGCTTATCTGCACACGCGCCCCGCGAATCTCCCTGTTGGTGCTCCTTCCATGCATCCCATTATCAAGGTGATGCGCTGTCTCTTGGGGCGGGTGACAGGTGCAGAAGTTGCTTTCGATCAGCTGATTTGGGGACGCTGCTTTAGAGTGCGCGTGGAAGTGCCAGCACGTGGTATTTTTTATATTTCGCGGGTTTTCCTTATCAGTCAGAACAAATGAGTACGCAATTTGTTCGTCGCTTAAAATACCGCAGTGAGATGCCCCTCGTGGGAGAGAGAGAGACAGAACGGAGTTTAATGGTACTGACGAGGTCTGTGCAGCAGATAGCCTAACATGCTAGGTCAGGCTAATAATGACACAAATGAAAAAAAAAAGAAAAAATGACAAGCGGTCTGTAAACAGAGTTCAGTACTTCGAGGTAAAAAAATTCCCCGCATTTCCCCGAGGGGAAGAATGTGAAAGTGCGAATGCACGAGTTGAATTTGCGCGGTTCGGTAATGTTCGCGAAAGAGAGATCACACACACACACACACACAACTACAAAGTAAGAAAGATGCATTTATTCACAGACACCTATTTGTGTTGTCGTTGTACTTGATTGCTAGAGCGGATCTCAGCTTTGAAATTTCGTGTCACTACTCCTTTAAGCAGGTGCATTAGCCCTTCTTACGCCCGATTCTTGGCCAATCCCCCACGTTGGTATGTGCCATGTCAGAGGCCAGGCAGCGCGCGCCCATCTCCCCCCGTTGCCAAGGAAGACGAGGAGATTCCTGGCCAATCGCCCACGTGGGTATGTGCCATGTCAGCGGCCAGGCTGCGCGCGCCCATCTCCACGTGCGCGGACATCGTCGGTGGACGCAGGTTCAGGGTCGCTTAAGAAGTGCATTGCACTTAAAATAAAAGAAGTGTTAAAACACACTAGAGAAATGTTCTAATGGACTGGGGAAATGTTCGCCTTTAATTTTAGCAGAGTTCAGGCAACCGCGGAGCGACTACACGTGGTCATGAGATCACTAGGTCAGGTTGAAAATAAAAGAAGGGGTAAACACGCAATGGCTGAAGGTTCACTTTGAATTTAAGCACAGTGCAGGAAACTGTGCAGCAACCACGAGCAATCATAACTCTTTGACAGCCAGCCTAGTAGTCACGGTGATCACAGCCCCGAAATGTTCACCAGGACACCACTACGAGTTTGAGAGCGCAAAGGTAACGGTCACAGTCCTGTAGCACATGTGGAATCAATGCTCGGCACTGTTAAATTCTGTGAACTAGGCCCCTCGTGGGTACCTACAATTGCCTCATTGGCACATCAGGAATTAGAGCAGTAATTCTCGGGCTAGGTAAATAATTACAATTAAGTAGTTAAGCAGCACTAACGAAGAAATACTGTCCGTTTCGCCACAGTATTGCAAAGATTACGCATTGGGTTTTCTTCGAGTAACACCAATGCTCTTTTTCTAAATCTTGGTGCATGATAGCTGGGACACCCTGTATATTGCCTTGGAACTGCGTGCATCAATTATATATATCTGTAACTGGACGCATATTTGGCTGCATTTTGTGTAATATATAAATCTGGTGATGTCTTATATGTGTTGTTCATGCCGTATAAAAAAGCATCTTGCGCCATGTATGGTGGGACAAGGCGCCATATATGAGTTGGTCGGGCCATATACGGCTGTAATTGGATTCACATATAGGTTAGACGCGCCATATAGGGCACTACGTGGGTCCATAGAAGGCCGTATTTGACGCCACACATGGGCTGACCACGCAATATATGGCCCTATTTGTCGCCATATATGGAGATTGATAGCCATATATGAACACATATATAACTATATATGGCCACATATAATAGATATATAAGCAGGTCATATATGGCATTTTCATAAGGGGGAGGGGTTCACTCGCGGAGCACACTAGAGATGGCGCGGTGACTTTAAACAGCGTTCTCTGCGCGGAAGTTCCTGCTCGCCGGCTGGGGCCTTGGCGGTAAGGCTTTGTCTTCTGCTTTAGCGACGGTTGCTTCGGACCTGTTTAGGTGAAACTTCACGTCCTTTGCGCACTTCCTTCGCACAGCTTGATTAACTTGTTCGACTTTCACCTCCAGGGTAACCCGTACCCGATGGAATTAAGTGGTCGTACGGCAAACATACGTTAAGTATTGGAGAGAAGAGGAGAAAAACGAACAAAGCACACACAAAGACATCTGGTCGCAAAAATACGCTACTTTTCGCGCACTGCTTGCCACGAATGCGACTGCAATTTCTAAAATTGCGATTTACAATTCGGTTGTGTTTTAAGAGGCATTACAAAAGACGAAAGTAGCAGCTGCTACTGATACACAGCGATTATACCCGTTCCCTTACCTTTCTCGCAATTCTCAAACTTACTAAGTAACTAGTTTAAATCGTATAAATTGGTATCACCAAGCTCACATGCCGAATTGTTTCGGTGTCTGCGCTTGCAGCGCGGCGTGGTGTAGCCTAAAGATAGCACTTCAGGGTGGCTAGGTTAGGCTGTCTCACAGTTCGAAAGACGCTGCTCTCCGTTTTCTTTCTCCCGACGCACGGCCGTTCTACAGCGGTGGCGTCCGCCACTCTAGCCCGGTCGTGGCGACCGACGCTTCTGCTGCGTTCGTGACGCCGCCCCGTGATTTCCTGGTAACGGCTGGCAGAATGTCTGGTTTCACTCTTTGTATAGGCACGTGTGTGACTTCAAGTGACATTGCGGTGGCAATAGTTGTGGGTGTTGTAAAGTTTTGCTTTCCAACCACCTTCAGAGCGTGGATTGGAGACCCATTTTTGTTTATCTTTAGTACTAGCCAGAAGTTATTGTGATCAAAAAAGGAGACAGCAAACTTGTCTCGTAGAGGGTCAATGCTAGTAAGAAGATTAATCGGAGCTTAAACACCGACGTACGCAAGCATAATAGGATAATCTACTGTCTTATGTTTTTGATGCTTTAAAAGGATGACATTTTGGTCACCCGTCGTGCAAACATGCACAGCACTTCATGGGAGTTGTTTCAATTGTTCGACAATATTCAGACATTCAGATTAGGCAGACGATAGAATGGTAGTAGTGTGATACCAATAATGTCGGTTCTGCATCCTAACCGTTAAGGATTCCGCTCAGGAAGGGGGAGTGGTGACGGTAGATGCCACCGCCCCAACTGGTAGCTTGAGGAAAATCATTATCATCATCAACAGCCTATCTATGTCAACTGAAGCAAAAAGGCCGCTCCCATTATTCACCAATTACCCCGTTCCTGTGCTCACTGCGACCAATTCATCCCTGCAAACTTCTTGATCTCCTCTGCCCTTCTTACTTTCTAAATTTCTGCCGCCCCCTTGCTACGCTTGATTTCTCTAGGGATCCACTCTGCTACCCTTAATGACCAACGGTTATCTTGCCTTCCCATTTCATGCCCTGACCACATCCATGTCTTCTTATTTTTTACTAATATATCCTTAACCCGCGTTTGTTCTCTGCCCCACTCCTCTCTCTCTTCTTGTTCCTAATGTTACACCTATCATCTTCTCTTCCATTGCTCACTGAGTCATCCCCAATTTAAGTTGAACCCTCCCCGTAAGCCTCCATGTTTCTTCCCGGTAGGTGAGCACTGGTAAGATGCACCTGTCATTAGCAAACTATTGTTTGTCATATCCTACGATTGAAAACTCTTGGGTAGAACATTAGGAATACTTTTTTCGGTTAAAAAACAAAGGCGCCTCAAGAGTCTTTTAGTTTAACTATAACACACCAAAGTTTGTGCGAGTGTTTAATCAGGCTCTACATTTTTACATAAATGAAAGTGATGGAGTCAAAGGCGGTTGCCAAATCGTAGTTGTTGAGTGCATCAAAATATGTGAAAGTAAGGGTGTCCGTTGCCATAAAGCCCAAAACGAAGACGGAAACTTCCTTGCTTTTCATGCGTTCAAGGCCTTAGAACGGTTGAATTCGAAGAGTTGGATCGTCATTCTTCTTGCGGTAGTATTTCCGGCCATTCTTTAACCCAAAAAATTGGAAGTCATGCCCTTTAGTCACAGCACGCGAGGTAAATAAAATTTTCTTGCTTGATTGGGTAAGGTTCAGGAGAACTAGAGAGGCAGGCAGCCGTCATGATGGTCAAAGGTCGTACTTTAGGTTGCGCAACCAGCCAGCTGGGCCGAACTATTAAGGACGATAGTCTGTCTTGGCATACCTAAATCCAGATATTTTGTCTGCCTGTAGGTCTGCCTGTCTGTTTTTCTTTGACTGAATTATTTTTTTTCTTTATTACCAGTCTTCAACACACACATACAACACAAAAAAACCACACTGCATTTGGTACAACACACACCGACATAAACATACAAGCCGTGCCTCCGGCTAGGCTTTGTCATTTAATCATCAATTTAGAGAAATTAACGGCTCTAGAAAATCCAACCAATCTGGTACTGGCTGCTGGACTCTTAGCCCCTCAACGAACTGCGTGACACTCTCCCGCAGAAACTGCCGGGCCTTTCGGGCATCCACGTCGCCATTGCGCCACGCCATGTGCGCCCGCCATACGCTGTGAGTGCCCAGAATCATTATTAAATCGTAGGGGACTCGTTCGTTATTCTCTGTGGGTAAATATCGTATACCATGCGGGGTAAATGGGAAGTCTTCGTGTAAATGTCGCTGCTTAACATCCGAAAAGTGAACCGCCATTGAGCAGTTTATAAAAACATGGTCTATGTTATCCAGTTCTTTACAAATTGTAGAGTCAGTACCCCACGGTGTATCTAACCCCTTTTTATTTAACTATGTTTGCACAGTAAGTGTCCCTGAATGAAGTTTGAAAAAAAAAGACTTCACCCCCGGTTTTGCAGCCATACGCTTAACTCTTTTCAGTACATCCTGCCCTGGGCCTTCTTTGTAGAGTTTTTTATATCTCGGTAGCGCGAACAGACTGTAGCAAACATCGTTATATAGTTTTCTACGTGACACTGTACTCAGATATTCTGTCCAAAAACGAGTTGACAGAAACCTGAGTGGCATGACAACTTCTTTAAAATATCCTTAATTCCTTCCCTGTATGTGCAAACTGGGTACGACAAATTCCGGCAGCGCTTGAGACAGCCGCACCTGGCAAACTGTTCGCAAAAAAGGATCGCTTGTATCGCGAAGAAAAAGAAACCTTTTCACCAACTGGAGGACAAACATGTGCGACAACCCCAGACCGCCCTCCTTGACGCGTCGAAAAAGATTATCTCTACTGCACCTTTCCCATGTAGATGACCAGATAAACACAGAAAATGCACGATGCATTTTCTATACATTCAAACACGAGCAGTGCAAAACTTCCATAACGTACCACACTTTGGAAGTAAAAAATAAATTAAAAACAGTCGCTTGTGCAAACATTGAAAGAAAAACCCCTTTCCACTTTTCTGCCCTGTCGTGTTTATCCTGCGTTCGGGCGCACCAAGACGGTTCGCTGTCCTGGTAGCACTTAAGTTGCGTGCCTAGATACACTACGGGACTGGTTTCCCAGCTCGCGTTACCAAAAAATTCCGGTGTCGAAGACCAGTCCCCATGCCAGAAACCCAAATATTTCCCCCAAGTTACCCCACTACCTGTGAATGACCCAAAACGTTTAACAATGTCCACTGCTTTTTTAACACTATCCTTGGTCGTACAGAAAAGAGCAATGCTGTCTGCGTAGGCCAGAAGTTTAACCTCTGCCTCGCATAGCTTATACCCGCGAATGTGTTCACTTTCAGTTCCACCCGGCCAAACTAAAACAATGTCTGCGCAATAGTCTTATATAGTCACAACTAACTCTGCCAATCTAAGACCGGTGTAACGTTCATAGTTGTCAACATTGTTGAACAAGAACAAGACATTAAGCAAATATAAAACAACAAATAAATACAGAATTGATATTTGCAGTGTTCCTTTATAAAAAATCATACATGCTTAATTTTTGCGAAATTAAATACTTCATCAACTGCAGAAAAAAAATTCACTCCGCCATCGCCTGCTGTCACCCGCGCCAATATAGCTTAAGGCACCATTTAAAAAAAGCAATCGGCAACACTTCCGAAAGGCTCCACTAGATAGGCTGCACGTTCTGCTTGCAACGCACGTGGAGTAGGGAAACGTTGTCCTATACACGTTTAAGTAGGAAGCCTCGATTCACGCTCGTCTTCGCCATACGGCAGCGTTGGCATTGAGACAACCGGTTTGAAGCAGCGGAACGCGGTAAATTTAAAATGATTTAAGCAAATCTTTGGCATCTTGTCCTTGGGATGAGCACGACGCGAGAGGAACAACGTTAGGGGTGAGCGGGAAAGCGCAGGGAAGTATTTACTTGGCCAAAGACGATAACGACTATCGTCTTTTGTCGACTTTTGCAATGGAAGGAGCAGATACGCGGCCAAATTTTCTTCTTGCGAAGCTGACAAGAAATGTTGCAGGACCGCTATTCCGCTTAGAAAACCTTTATGTAGCGGCTAATCAATTTAGCACAAAATTAAGCAATCTGGAGTTTTTGGCTCAAGTGATACAGCGATACCCCGAGGGTGTCGTCAGCGGACGCGGGGAGGACGAGTATTTCAAGATCTGACATCCTGCTGTACGGCTCTCAGTCATTCAGGTGTGATAGCAGCCTTAGAATGACAGACGACTGTGATGACAGCCATCTTTCATTTGAAGCGGCCTATAAGAGTGGAAATTCGCACCGTCAGTGCATCAGAAACGGCGTCACGCGCCTCCGCGTTGAACACTAAAAGTCGTATTTTTTAGACGGCGCATACGGAAACAACTGAAAGACAATAGCGACTTACTCCAGTTTTTCTTTCGGTGGTTACAATGTGAGAAGCTCGTTAACGTAATCTCAAAAAAATTAGATCGAATGAACTAAGTTTAATGGAAAAAAGCACAGGCAGCTGCTGTGTAATTTCGCTCAGAAGTGCCGAAACGTTCTTTGAATTACGCAGAGAGGGAAGAAGAGTATAACAAGGCTTTCAACGCCACTCCTGTACTCGGTCCCACAAACGGAAAAGTGGACTCTGCTAGTTGAGATCGTCCCGGGTCTGAATGAAACTTGCAAGAACAATCGCAGCATGTCCGAAACCGGGTGTCCCCAATAACCCGCATATCAAAAACATCGCACGCATCAGCCATAAAGATGCAAGGCACCGACAGTGTGTAGTTGGTGGCAGTATCAATACATGTCACACCCTAACGCAATGACGCTCACCTACAGTGAGAGAACAGACGAGTTGAGCCCAGGTCCGAAATGCGCCGCCAACTGCAACTTCTGTGCTGGCTCATAGTCGTTTTGTACAATTTACGGCACAGGCAAGCACCACGTCGCAATTAAGTTTCTAGAACCTTATTGCTATCTCGGATTCCTACGCCAACCGTATGCATGCAGGTGTCGGTGAGGGACGGGGCGCTGCAGTATCAATTGGAGCTGATGAATGCTCTCTTGCACGGCGTCGACGATCCAAAGGAAGCCTGCAGTAGCAGGAAGGACGACCGCAGCGAAGGTTTGAAATGCGCCGCCAACAGAAGCTGCTCTAGATGAGGCTGCTCTGCCATTTATAGGGTAGAGGTTTCTAGGGCACAGATTTTTTTATTCTTCAATGGTATTCTTCTATCGCCGACCACTATCGCGTTTATAACTCTTTCATAATTTTTTTTTATTCCAATGCAATCCTCAAAGAAAGTATTTTCCCTCGTCCCTGCTACCTATCATCTCGCATAGACAACGATTTGAAAGTTGGCATACCCCAATGCAGGACTAATCTTTTTATTATTCTTTTGTACCCAGAACCAGCAGGGACTGGAACCACCTTCCGGCCTGTGTTGTATCAATCACAGATCATTTCACTTTCAAAAACGCACTTCTGGCTGTATAACTTGAGATTGTTTGCCATTTTTATTCATTTCTTGCTTGTTATTTGATTATTATTATTTTTGTACTTTGCACCCTGTCCTTTCTGTAACGCCTCAATGGCCCTGAGAGTATGTAAATAAATAAATAAGAAGTCGACTACTTCTAATACTGAATAGTAGGCACCTCTTCTAGTTAATACGACACAAGATCTTGGTGCAATGAGCCCTCAGAGAGGGTCTGCAAGAACGTTCCACAATGAACCCTCCTATAAAGTGAGCACGAGGTCGTGGGTTTTTTTCTGATGGAGGCGAAAAGCAAAAACGCCCGTGTGTACGAGATTTCGGCGCACGATAAAGATCCCCGGGTGGTCAAAATTAATCCGGAGCCCTCCACTACGGCGCGCCTCATCGCCTGCGTTGCGTCGGCGCGTTAAACCCTACAACCAACCAACCAACCCTCCTATAAAGTGGCTAAAATGCATGAACACTCAGTGTTCGCTCCACATTTCTAGCTGTTGAAGAAGCATTACTTGCCCTGCACTTGCCGAAAATGCACGCTCATTATTCGCAACCAGGCTATAAAGCAGTGTGCTGAAAAAAAATTGAGTGTCGTGTTCTTTAGCGGAGAGGAAGAATATTGGAAAGACGACCGCAAATAAAATCTGGCAGCTCAAAATTAGTCGTGCCACATTACTCGGGACCTTTCCACTGAACCCATGCCAAGAATACAAGCTCCAGGAACGTAAACGCTGTCGTACAGCCACCGAGCGCCAACCCGACACATAAAAACGCGGACCGTGATAAGCATAACAAACACACTAAATGTTCTTCTTTTGTACCGATCGAGTGGTGCTCATATTCATCGGCGTGACGAAGTACATTTGCCACGCCAGAATAATCAAAGATGTACAAAGAAGAAAACAATATGCACACACAAAAAAAATAAAAAGACTAGTTGAATAAACAATATAGTAACATTTGCTAAAAAACAACGTACTACAAAAGGCTATGGAATTTATGGAGGCCACTTGAGCAACACAAAAACCATACAAACAAAGTGCGACAAGAACTGACCTAATTCATCGCATTACGCAACTATTCCCCAATGCGCGGGTTCTGTAAAAATTGCTTATGATTATAGAGAAACATAAAACAATCAAACGCAATGAAAGCAGCAACCTGCATACTGTCTGGTAACTCACCAGCACTTAATATTCTCAGCCTTAGGCAAGGCGTACAGAATGTGCATGCTCATATAAAAGTAGCTTAGTTAAGAAACAAAAAAAGTGTAGCCGTTTCACACAAGTGGATTCATGTGGTTGTTCTTCAGCGACAAAGTACTATTTTTGATAGGTTTGGATTTATCGTTCGATTACCACCATGGTCCAAGGATGGGCATTGTATTTGGCCCTGTTTATACTGTTGTTTACTGGTAGGAGCGCCAGGCTGACAAACAATATCAGTCAGAGTGTGCGATATAAACATTAGCGAGATGGTATCTGCGAGAAACCCGGTTTACTGTACAAACACAATAAATTCCCG
>NW_027526407.1:3369326-3439720 GCF_048455015.1 Haemaphysalis longicornis | reverse complement strand
GTCGGTGATTTTTTCCTGTATTTCTTCGAAGAAGTCGTCATTCTTTACGATAATATTCTGTATATATATATATATATATATATATATATATACAGAGAGATACGGCAGCAGTCTACAACGCCAAAGGAGGCATAAGGGTGTGGTTAGGCTCTTTTTTCTTTTTCACTACGGTTAATGAAGTAAACATTTTTTTTATTATACAGAAGAAAGAAAGAAAGAAAAACACGCGCCCAGAGTGGGGACCGAACCCACGCCTTTCGAAAGGCGTGGGTTCGGTCCCCACTCTGGGCGCGTGTTTTTCTTTCTTTCTTTCTCACGTAATTAATAAAAATTAATAATAATGTAACGTCACTAACTGTAAAAAAAAAATTGCCTAACCGTCCCCTATGCCTTCTTTAGCGTTGTAGACTGCCGGCATTTCTTTCTGTATTTCCTAACGAGCCCCTCATTTCCAAACCCTATATATATATATATATATATATATATATATATATATATATATTTTATATATATATATATATATATATATATATATATATATATATATATATATATATATTGTAGAACAGAGACGTACGGGACGAGGGATTCCGTAAGGACACATATCAAAGTTGCAGTCCTTATTGCCAGTGCTGTTTGGCGTTTTAACCGTGTTTTATTGTGCCGAATGAGGTATGATTGCCTTTTTTTTGCAGGAATAATTATTGATAATTCAAGTCGAGAAAAAGTGCGCCGTTTTTTTCGGAAGCGGGAATCGAACCCACAACCTTCGCATAACGCGTGCGGTGCTCTACCATTGAGCTAGTTCCGCGGCGACTCCCCTTTCGACTATACCGCGGGATTTTCTATTTACGACTACTCAGAGCCCGGTCAACTAGCGCCGCCCCTCGACCACCGCGGGAAGACGTAGAACGTCTTTTCCCAGCGGCCGCACGTAAGACGTGGTCGGAAGTCGGGAATAGCCAAATTCATTTCAGACTGCTGAAGCCAGAACCCTCGTAATGCATTTTGCAGAACAGAGACGTACGGGACGAGAGATTCCGTAAGGACACATATCAAAATTGCAGTCCTTATTGCCAGTGCCGTTTGGCGTTTTAACCGTGTTTTATAGTGCCGAATGAGGTATGATTGCCTTTTTTTGCAGGAATAAATAATTGATAATTCAAGTCGAGAAAAAATGCGCCGTTTTTTCCGGAAGCGGGAATCGAACCCACAACCTCCGCATAACGCGTGCGGTGCTCTAGCATTGAGCTAGTTCCGCGGCGACTCCTCTCTCGACTATACCGCGGGGTTTTGTACTTACGACTGCTCAGAGCCCGGTCAACTGAAATGCCTTTGGCTATCCCCGACTTCGGACCACGTCTTACGTGCTGCCGCTGGGAAAAGACGCTCTACGTCTTCCCGCGGTGGTCGAGGGGCGGCGCTAGTTGACCGGGCTCTGAGCAGTCGTAAATACAAAACCCCGCGGTATAGTCGAGAGAGGAGTCGCCGCAGAACTAGCTCAATGGTAGAGCACCGCACGCGTTATGCAGAGGTTGTGGGTTCGATTCCCGCTTCCGAAAAAAACGGCGCATTTTTTCTCGACTTGAATTATCAATTATTTATTCCTGCAAAAAAAAGGCAATCATACCTCATTCGGCACTATAAAACACGGTTAAAACGCCAAACAGCACTGGCAATAAGATATACATATATATACATATATATATATATATATATATATATATATATATATATATATATATATATATATATATATATATATATATATATATATGCATGCATAGCGAGGGCCTCTGTTCTGGCAGTCTTGGTGCCATAGGGAGCTAAAGAGGGTTCAACGCTGGTCGACCACTCTGGACATGTCTTAGACACTCGAGTCACGACCCGGGGGTTAAAAAGAAGGTCCCCTTCACCCCGAGTAGTCCGAATGGCGCTGGCTGCCACCCCCATGCACAGGAAACAAAAATACCTAACATAAATAGCCCAGAAAGTGAAGGGGAAAATCGCCCGCCATTAGCGTAGTGGTTATCGCACCAGACCGGTATTCTGGAGGTCGTGGGTTCGGATCCCTCCTGGCAGGCATTTTTTGTTCACTTTCTTTCTTTCTTTCCAAATTCTTAATCTGTTTCAATGATCTACCACATCCTCCCCTTTGCTTTCCGAGGTTTTCTCGACTGCCAACCCTTATTTCTGTGTTATTTTCAACGAGCCCCTCATTTTCTATTCTGATTCGCTACATGCATAGCGAGGGCCTCTGTTCTGGCAGTCTTGGTGCCATAGGGAGCTAAAGAGGGTTCAACGCTGGTCGACCACTCTGGACATGTCGTAGACACTCGAGTCACGACCTGGGGTTAAAAAGAAGGTTCCTTCACCCCGAGTAGTCCGAATGGCGCTGGCTGCCACCCCCAAGCACAGGAAACAAAAATACCTAACATAAATAGCCCAGAAAGTGAAGGGGAAAATCGCCCCGCCGGTAGCGAAGTGGTTATCGCACCAGACCGGTATTCTGGAGGTCGTGGGTTCGGATCCCACCTGGCGGGCATTTTTTCTTCACTTTCTTTCTTTCTTTCCAAATTCTTAATCTGTTTCAATGATCTACCACATCCTCCCCTTTGCTTTCCGAGGTTTTCTTTACTGCCAACCCTTATTTCTGTGTTATTTTCAACGAGCCCCTCATTTCCTATTCTGATTCGCTACATGCATAGCGAGGGCCTCTGTTCTGGCAGTCTTGGTGCCATAGGGAGCTAAAGAGAGTTCAACGCTGGTCGACCACTCTGGACATGTCGTAGACACTCGAGTCACGACCCGGGGGTTAAAAAGAAGGTCCCCTTCACCCCTAATAGTCCGAATGGCGCTGGCTGCCACCCCCAAGCACAGGAAACAAAAATACCTAACATAAATAGCCCAGAAAGTGAAGGGGAAAATCGCCCGCCATTAGCGTAGTGGTTATCGCACCAGACCGGTATTCTGGAGGTCGTGGGTTCGGATCCCTCCTGGCGGGCATTTTTTCTTCACTTTCTTTCTTTCTTTCCAAATTCTTAATCTGTTTCAATGATCTACCACATCCTCCCCTTTGCTTTCCGAGGTTTTCTCGACTGCCAACCCTTATTTCTGTGTTATTTTTAACGAGCCCCTCATTTCCTATTCTGATTCGCTACATGCATAGCGAGGGCCTCTGTTCTGGCAGTCTTGGTGCCATAGGGAGCTAAAGAGGGTTCAACGCTGGTCGACCACTCTGGACATGTCGTAGACACTCGAGTCACGACCCGGGGGTTAAAAAGAAGGTCCCCTTCACCCCGAGTAGTCCGAATGGCGCTGGCTGCCACCCCCAAGCACAGGAAACAAAAATACCTAACATAAATAGCCCAGAAAGTGAAGGGGAAAATCGCCCCGCCGGTAGCGTAGTGGTTATCGCACCAGACCGGTATTCTGGAGGTCGTGGGTTCGGATCCCACCTGGCGGGCATTTTTTCTTCACTTTCTTTCTTTCTTTCCAAATTCTTAATCTGTTTCAATGATCTGCCACATCCTCCCCTTTGCTTTCCGAGGTTTTCTTTACTGCCAACCCTTATTTCTGTGTTATTTTCAACGAGCCCCTCATTTCCTATTCTGATTGGCTACATGCAATTCGAGGGCCTCTGTTCTGGCAGTCTTGGTGCCATAGGGAGCTAAAGAGAGTTCAACGCTGGTCGACCACTCTGGACATGTCGTAGACACTCGAGTCACGACCCGGGGGTTAAAAAGAAGGTCCCCTTCACCCCGAGTAGTCCGAATGGCGCTGGCTGCCACCCCCAAGCACAGCAAACAAAAATACCAAACATAAATAGCCCAGAAAGTGAAGGGGAAAATCGCCCCGCCATTAGCGTAGTGGTTATCGCACCAGACCAGTATTCTGGAGGTCGTGAGTTCGGATCCCACCTGGCGGGCATTTTTTCTTCACTTTCTTTCTTTCTTTCCAAATTCTTAATCTGTTTCAATGATCTACCTCATCCTCCCCTTTGCTTTCCGAGGTTTTCTCGACTGCCAACCCTTATTTCTGTGTTATTTTCAACGAGCCCCTCATTTCCTATTCTGATTCGCTACATGCATAGCGAGGGCCTCTGTTCTGGCAGTCTTGGTGCCATAGGGAGCTAAAGAGGGTTCAACGCTGGTCGACCACTCTGGACATGTCGTAGACACTCGAGTCACGACCCGGGGGTTAAAAAGAAGGTCCCCTTCACCCCGAGTAGTCCGAATGGCGCTGGCTGCCACCCCCAAGCACAGGAAACAAAAATACCTAACATGAATAGCCCAGAAAGTGAAGGGGAAAATCGCCCCGCCGGTAGCGTAGTGGTTATCGCACCAGACCGGTATTCTGGAGGTCGTGGGTTCGGATCCCACCTGGCGGGCATTTTTTCTTCACTTTCTTTCTTTCTTTCCAAATTCTTAATCAGTTTCAATGATCTACCACATCCTCCCCTTTGCTTTCCGATGTTTTCTCGACTGCCAACCCTTATTTCTGTGTTATTTTCAACGAGCCCCTCATTTCCTATTCTGATTCGCTACATGCATAGCGAGGGCCTCTGTTCTGGCAGTCTTGGTGCCATAGGGAGCTAAAGAGGGTTCAACGCTGGTCGACCACTCTGGAAATGTCGTAGACACTCGAGTCACGATCCGGGGGTTAAAAAGAAGGTCCCCTTCACCCCGAGTAGTCCGAATGGCGCTGGCTGCCACCCCCAAGCACTGGAACCAAAAATACCTAACATATATAGCCCAGAAAGTGAAGGGGAAAATCGCCCCGCCGGTAGCGTAGTGGTACCTCACCAGACTGGTATTCTGGATCGTGGGTTCGGATCCCACCTGGCGAGCATTTTTTCTTCACTTTCTTTCTTTCTTTCCAAATTCTTAATCTGTTTCAATGATCTACCACATCCTCCCTTTTGCTTTCCCAGGTTTTCTCGACTGCCAACCCTTATTTCTGTGTTATTTTTAACGAGCCCCTCATTTCCTATTCTGATTCGCTACATGCATAGCGAGGGCCTCTGTTCTGGCAGTCTTGGTGCCATAGGGAGCTAAAGAGGGTTCAATGCTGGTCGACCACTCTGGACATGTCGTAGACACTCGAGTCACGACCCGGGGGTTAAAAAGAAGGTCCCCTTCACCCCGAGTAGTCCGAATGGCGCTGGCTGCCACCCCCAAGCACAGGAAACAAAAATACCTAACATAAATAGCCCAGAAAGTGAAGGGGAAAATCGCCCCGCCGGTAGCGTAGTGGTTATCGCACCAGACCGGTATTCTGGAGGTCGTGGGTTCGGATCCCACCTGGCGGGCATTTTTTCTTCACTTTCTTTCTTTCTTTCCAAATTCTTAATCTGTTTCAATGATCTACCACATCCTCCCCTTTGCTTTCCGAGGTTTTGTTTACTGCCAACCCTTATTTCTGTGTTATTTTCAACGAGCCCCTCATTTCCTATTCTGATTGGCTACATGCAATTCGAGGGCCTCTGTTCTGGCAGTCTTGGTGCCATAGGGAGCTAAAGAGAGTTCAACGCTGGTCGACCACTCTGGACATGTCGTAGACACTCGAGTCACGTCCCGGGGGTTAAAAAGAAGGTCCCCTTCACCCCGAGTAGTCCGAATGGCGCTGGCTGCCACCCCCAAGCACAGCAAACAAAAATACCAAACATAAATAGCCCAGAAAGTGAAGGGGAAAATCGCCCCGCCATTAGCGTAGTGGTTATCGCACCAGACCAGTATTCTGGAGGTCGTGAGTTCGGATCCCACCTGGCGGGCATTTTTTCTTCACTTTCTTTCTTTCTTTCCAAATTCTTAATCTGTTTCAATTATCTACCTCATCCTCCCCTTTGCTTTCCGAGGTTTTCTCGACTGCCAACCCTTATTTCTGTGTTATTTTCAACGAGCCCCTCATTTCCTATTCTGATTCGCTACATGCATAGCGAGGGCCTCTGTTCTGGCAGTCTTGGTGCCATAGGGAGCTAAAGAGGGTTCAACGCTGGTCGACCACTCTGGACATGTCGTAGACACTCGAGTCACGACCCGGGGGTTAAAAAGAAGGTCCCCTTCACCCCGAGTAGTCCGAATGGCGCTGGCTGCCACCCCCAAGCACAGGAAACAAAAATACCTAACATGAATAGCCCAGAAAGTGAAGGGGAAAATCGCCCCGCCGGTAGCGTAGTGGTTATCGCACCAGACCGGTATTCTGGAGGTCGTGGGTTCGGATCCCACCTGGCGGGCATTTTTTCTTCACTTTCTTTCTTTCTTTCCAAATTCTTAATCAGTTTCAATGATCTACCACATCCTCCCCTTTGCTTTCCGATGTTTTCTCGACTGCCAACCCTTATTTCTGTGTTATTTTCAACGAGCCCCTCATTTCCTATTCTGATTCGCTACATGCATAGCGAGGGCCTCTGTTCTGGCAGTCTTGGTGCCATAGGGAGCTAAAGAGGGTTCAACGCTGGTCGACCACTCTGGAAATGTCGTAGACACTCGAGTCACGATCCGGGGGTTAAAAAGAAGGTCCCCTTCACCCCGAGTAGTCCGAATGGCGCTGGCTGCCACCCCCAAGCACTGGAACCAAAAATACCTAACATATATAGCCCAGAAAGTGAAGGGGAAAATCGCCCCGCCGGTAGCGTAGTGGTACCTCACCAGACCGGTATTCTGGATCGTGGGTTCGGATCCCACCTGGCGAGCATTTTTTCTTCACTTTCTTTCTTTCTTTCCAAATTCTTAATCTGTTTCAATGATCTACCACATCCTCCCTTTTGCTTTCCCAGGTTTTCTCGACTGCCAACCCTTATTTCTGTGTTATTTTCAACGAGCCCCTCATTTCCTATTCTGATTCGCTACATGCATAGCGAGGGCCTCTGTTCTGGCAGTCTTGGTGCCATAGGGAGCTAAAGAGGGTTCAACGCTGGTCGACCACTCTGGACATGTCGTAGACACTCGAGTCACGACGCGGGGGTTAAAAAGAAGGTCCCCTTCACCCCGAGTAGTCCGAATGGCGCTGGCTGCCACCCCCAAGCACAGGAAACAAAAATACCTAACATATATAGCCCAGAAAGTGAAGGGGAAAATCGCCCTGCCGGTAGCGTAGTGGTATCGCACCAGACCGGTATTCTGGAGGTCGTGGGTTCGGATCCCACCTGGCGGGCATTTTTTCTTCACTTTCTTTCTTTCCAAATTCTTAATCTGTTTCAATGATCTACCACATCCTCCCCTTTGCTTTCCGAGGTTTTCTCGACTGCCAACCCTTATACTCCGCATCTGTGCCGAATGTTTCTGGCATACTTCAAAAGCATCGCAACATATTAAGTCAAAGTCCTCGACTAGCATCTATATTTTCCGAACAACCACGTGTTGTCTACAGGGGAAACAAAAACCTGCGCGACATTCTGACATCTTCGAGGCTCAGCCATTCGCGAGTGACCGGTTCAAGGCCCTGAAACAATCCCCGTTGTCAGGTATGCCCCGACATGACGAGAAGAAAAACAGCCTCTAGCACCGCCTCGCACTTCTCTGTAAACCTGAAGGGAAATTTTAACTGTGACAGCGCCAACGTAGTTCACCTGCTCAAGTGCAATACCTGCCAGCTGCAATATATTGGCCAGACCGCGAACGCTTTTAGATTAAGGTTCAACAATCATAGGGCACACGCCAAGTCTCTTCCTAACCTTCCTTTGTCCCGTCACGTCGGAATCTCGGGTCATTCATTTATTAATTTGAAAGTAACAATAATTGGACCCAATTTCAATAGCAACCACGCACGCGAAGTTCGCGAATCATATCTCATATTTAAGTTCAAAACCGCATCATCTGGGTTGAACGAAGGCGTGGGCGCGCTGACATGTTTGCCAAGTAATTACTCGGCTGTCTTCCATTCGCTTCTTGCGTGACTAATTCTCTTTTTAGGCATACCAGCGCCGGCTTCATCCCTCCAGGTTCATTCACTTAGCCCCTTAGCGCCGTCTTAGCCACTTAGCGCCTGCTTCACGTGACACATTCCTAAGCCGAAAAGCGCGGGTGTGCTGACGCGTGTTATCCCAGTTCCTTATCTCGTTCTGCCTGCTTTATTTCTTTCCCTTCACCCCCCCACCCGCTTCTTCTGTTGACACATTCCGAAGCCTGACACATTCCTAAGACGAAAAGCGAGAGCGTGCGGACGCCCGTTCCCCAGTTCCTTATCTCGTTCTGCCGCCTTTTTTTTTATTTCTCTTCCGCCCCCCCCCTCCTGCTTCTTCTGTTAATCCCTATGAGGAGTTGCGCCAATTTATCTCCTTCCTAGACGTCCCTTTGCATTTTTCTTTTCTCTTTGTGTTGTACCACCTGCCAATAATTATTTCTAAACAGGCCGCATTGTAGCGCACCTTTTCTCCCAAAAAAGAGGGGGGGCAGTGCATTCCTTGTCATGTGTATGTCTCCCGTTTTTTCTTGTTTTGCTGAATAATGGCGTATGATTTCTCTTAAAGAGGGCGCACTGTAGCGCATCTTCCTCTCTCTACACGCACCTATAAAAGCGTGGTGCAGTGTACTGTAAATGCTACTCCGATGAAAACTGGACCTCCAGTCGAAACGTTAGTAAACATGTTTGTTTTTGTTTTTTGAGACGTGCGTCGGACTCTACTTTTTGATATTTCTTCTGGACCTTCGAAAACTTCTATTCTTCGACCGTTTATATATATACCAACATATATGTATATATATATATATATATATACATATATATATATATATACATATATATATATATATATATATATATATATATATATATATATATTTGGCAGCCAAGAAAACCTCGGAAAGCAAAGGGGGGGTTGTGGTGGGTCATTGAAACAGATAAAGAATTTGGAAAGAAAGAAAGAAAGCGGAGAAAAAATTCCCGTCAGGTGGGATCCGAACCCACGACATCCAGAATACCGGTCTGGTGCGATAACCACTGCGCTACCGGCGGAGCGATTCCCCCCTCCTCGCCCCCCGCTTTCTGGGGTATTTATGTCAATGTAATTTTTTCCAGTGCTTGGGGGTGGTAGCCAGCGCCACTCTGACTTCTCGGGGTGAAGGGGACCTTCTTTTTAATCCCCGCGCCGTGACTCGAGTGTCTACGACATGTAGAGAGTGGTCAACCAGCGTTAAACCCTCTTAAGCTCCATATTGCACCAAGACTGCCAGAACAGAGGCCCTCGCTATGCATGTAGCGAATCAGAGTAGAAAATGAGGGGCTAGTAGAAATAACACTGAAATAAGGATTGGCAGCCAAGAAAACCTCTGAAAGCAAAGGGGAGGTTGTGGTGGGTGATTGAAACAGATAAAGAATTTGGAAAGAAAGAAGGCGGAGAAAAAATGCCCGCCAGGTGGGATTCGAACCCACGACCTCCAGAATACAGGTCTGGTGCGATAACCACTACGCCACCAGCGGGGCGATTTCCCCCCCTGCTTTCTGGGGTACTTATGTCAATGTAATTTTTTCCTGTGCTTGGGGGTGGTAGCCAGCGCCACTATGACTTCTCAGGGTGAAGGGGACCTTCTTTTTATTCCCCGCGCCGTGCCTCGAGTGTCTACGACATGTAGAGAGTGGTCAACCAGCGTTAAACCCTCTTAAGCTCCCTATGGCACCAAGAGTGCCAGAACAGAGGCCCTCGCTATGCATGTATTGAATCAGAATAGGAAATGAGGAAATACAAAATAGGAAACAGAAATAACCCAGAAAGCGGGGGGAAAATCGCCGCGCCGGTAGCGTAGTGGTTATGGCACCAGACCGGTATTCTGGAGGTCGTGGGTTCGGATCTCACCTGGCGGGCATTTTTTCCCCGCTTTCTTTCTTTCTTTCCACATTCTTTATCTGTTTCAATGACCCACCACAACCTCGCCTTTGCTTTCCGAGGTTTCTTGGCTGCCAACCCTTATTTCTGTGATATATATATATATATATATATATAGTAAGCAAATGAGGGGCTTGGTGAGGAAATACAGAAATATAGGTCGGCAGTCTACAACACTAAAGAGGCATAGGTGTGTGGTTAGGCTCTCTTTTTACTACGGTAATGAAGTTAACATTTTTTTAAACATACGGAAGAAAGAAAGAAAGAAAAACACGCGCCCCGAGTGGGGACCGAACCCACGCCTTTCGATTAGATCTCGAATGCCTTACCCATTCGGCAATCTGGGTGACTGTGTTCTCCTTCACTTTCTGAGCTATTTATATTTACTAGAAGTGTATCTGACGCTTGAGGGTGGTATACCAGCGCCACTCTGACTACACGGGGAGAAGGGGACCTTCTTTTCAACCTCCGGGCGTGACTCGAACGTCTACAGCCTGTCATGAGCAGGTAACTGGCGGGAAGCCCTCTTATGCTACCTAGGCATCAAGGCTGCCAGAACATCAAGGCTGCCAGTCAGAGTGGCGCTGGCTACCACCCTCAAGCGTCAGACACACTCCTAGTAAATATAAATTGCCCAGAAAGTGAAGGAGAACACAGTCGCCCAGATTGCAGAATTGGTAAGGCATTCGAAATCTAATCGAAAGGAGTGGGTTCGGGCCCCATTCTGGTTGCGTGTTTTTCTTTCTTTCTTTCTTGCGTATATTTAAAAACATGTTAACTTCATTACCCGAACTAGAAAAAGAGCCTAACCACACCCCTATGCCTCCTTTGGCGTTGTAGACTGCCGACCTATATTTCTGCATTTCCTCAACGAGCCCCTCATTTCCTTACTATATTATCCTGCGTAAGCCTAGCGAGGTTCTGGGTGCTGGCAGCCTTGATGCCTAGGTAGCATAAGAGGGCTTCCCGCCAGTTACCCGCTCATGACACACTGTAGACGTTCGAGTCACGCCCCGGGGGTTGAAAAGCAGGTCCCCTTCTCCCCGTGTAGTCAGAGTGGCGCTGGCTACCACCCTCAGGCGTCCGATACACTTCTAGTATATATAAATAGCCCAGAAAGTGATGGAGAACGCAGTCGCCCAGATTGCGGAATTGGTAAGACATTCGAGATCTAATCAAAAGGCGTGGGTTCGGTCCCCAATCTGGGCGCCTGTTTTTCTTTCTTTCTTCCGTATATTTAAAAAATGTTAACTTCATACCGTAGTAAAAAGATGAGCCTAACCACACCCCTATGCCTCCTTTGGCGTTGTAGACTGCTGAACTATATTTATCTCTCTCTCTCAATATATATATATATATATATATATATATATATATATATATATATATATATATATATATATATATATATATATATATATATATATATATATTTATTTATATATATATATAGAAATAAGTGTTGGCAGTAAAGAAAACCTCGGAAAGCAAAGGGGAGGATATAGTACGTCATAGAATGAGGTAAAGAATTTGGAAAGAAAGAAAGTGGTGAAAAAATGCCCGCCAGGTGCGATCATAACCCACGACCTCCAGAATACCGGTGTGGTGCGATAACCACTACGCTACCAGCGGGGCAATATTTCCCCTCCACTTTCTGAGGTATTTATGTCAATGTAATATTTTTTCCTGTGCTTGAGGGCGGTAGCCAGCCCCGCCGGTAGCGTAGTGGTTATCGGACCAGACCGGTATTCTGGAGGTCGTGGGTTCGGATACCTCCTGGCGGGCATTTTTTCTCCACTTTCTTTCTTTCAAAATTTTTTAATCTGTTTCTATGACCTACTATATCCTCTCCTTTGCTTTCCGAGGGTTTCTTGACTGCCAACCCTTATTTCTGTCTTATTTCAACGAGGCACTCATTACCTATTCTGATTCGCTATATATATATATATATATATATATATATATATATATATATATATATATATATATATATATATATATATATATATATATATATATATATATATATATATATATATATATATATATATATATATATATATATATATATATATACATAGACATATATATATATATATATATATATATATATATATATATATATATATATATATATATATATATATATATATATATATATATATATATATATATTATATGTATATATATTACAATGTGGTTTATTAGCAAGCGGCTAGAGCGTGGTAACGGGGGCTGGTTGTACCAGAGGCCAAGCTAGCTCGGGAGTCCACGCGCAGGTCTCTCAGCAAGATCGTTCTCGATGGGGCTGCCCCGATGACTGAGCCTTGCACATCGACCCAGTTGGGGGATTGACGCCACCAAACAGTCAGCCTCGGTCTCAGTTGAGCGCACACCCATTTGGCCACACTGGCGCTCCTTCTAACGGCCACTATCTCTGTTACAATTACCCCCCGGGGGGGAAAAAGGAGCCATCCTTGGCGACTCAAGGCGAGGCGAGGACGAGCGGGTCGTAATACGGCTTAAGGCGCTGAAAATGAACAGTCTGGCGGCCACGGCGACGACGATCTGTAGGAAGAGTGACCGGCTCAACGACGTAATTCACGGGTGAAGTTCGCTCGACGACTCGGTAGGGTCCCTCGTATTTAGCTTGTAGTTTGCTCGAAAGGCCGGGGGTATTGGACGGTGTCCAAAGCCAAACTAGTGAACCAGCAGCGTATGTAAGAGCTCCGCTGGAAGCGTCGTGGCGCGCCTTCTGATCTGCGGTTGTGAATGATCTCGCCAGTTGGCGGCACTCTTCTGCATGCTTGGCGATTTCCGAGACTGGTGCAGACTCGGACGCATCCGGGTGGTATGGAAGAATAGTGTCCAATGCACACGATGGCTCACGTCCGTATAATAAAATGAACGGCGAAAAGCCCGTAGTTGTCTGCGTCGCCGTATTGTAGGCGTAAGTGACGAAAGGCAGCACTAAATCCCAGTTGGAATGGTCGGGAGAAACGTACATCGAAATCATGTCTCCTAATGTACGGTTGAAGCGCTCAGTCAGTCCGTTAGTTTGTGGGTGATAGGAGGAGCTCTTTCTATGTACGACTCGGCATTCAGTCAGGAGGGCCTCCACAACGTCTGACAAGAAGACGCGTCCCCTTTCACTCAGCAATTCTCTCGGCGCTCCATGGCGAAGTATAAAACGTTGAAGGAGGAAGGATGCGACGTCGCGGGCGGTAACAGCGTGTAGTGCGGCTGTTTCTGCATACCTCGTGAGGTGGTCAACCGCGACGATAATCCATCGGTTGCCTCCAGTCGTGGTGGGGAGCGGACCATATATGTCGATGCCGACACGGTCGAAAGGGCGAGCCGGACATGGTAGCGGCTGCAGCGGGCGGTTTGGTGTTGAGGGGGAGACTTGCGACGCTTTCAATCTGTACATGAGCGAACGTACTTGGTTACAAACGTGTACATTCCACGCCAATAATAGCGCAAACGCAAGCGCTGGTACGTTTTGAGCACCCCAGCTTGCGCGCACGTTGCGTCAGCGTGGTAGTGCGAGCAGAAATCAGAGCGCAGATGACCAGGGACGACGAGTAACCACTTCCGGCCCTCAGATGAATAGTTGCGACGGTAAAGAAGGTCGTCCCGAAGGGCGCAGTGCGAAGCCTGGCGGCGCAGCGCCCGAGAGGCGGCAACTGTTGATGGACTCGACAAATATTGACGGACAGAGGCGATCCACGGATCTTTACGCTGTTCCGCAGCCATGTCAACGAAGTCTAGAGACGCCACGGTACTATCTGGCATAGATGAACTGTGATCGTCCGACCCCACGGGTGATCTGGACAGGGCATCAGCATCGGTGTGTCTGCGTCCGGACCGGTATACGACGCGAATGTCGTGCTCCTCCAGGCGAAGAGCCCAACGACCGAGTCTGCCGGAAGGGTCTTTGACTGAAGACAGCCAGCCGAGGGCGTCGTGGTCCGTAACGACGTTGAATGGACGACCGCAGAGGTAAGGGCGAAACATGTTGATTGCCCAAACGATCGCCAAACATTCTTTCTCTGTTACGGAATAATTCCGTTCCGCCTTCGTCAGAGTGCGGCTGGCGTATGATATGACGTATTCACCTTTCCGCTGAGCGAGCACGGCGCCAAGACCGACACCACTCGCGTCAGTGTGCACTTCAGTAGGTGCAGGCGGGTCAAAATGGCGCAGTATTGGGGGCGTCGTAAGCAGGCGCCGCATGGTCACAAATGAGTTGTCACAAGCAGGCGACCCCTGGAGATGTTCGTTGTGTCCGCTAAGGAGCTGCGTTAAAGGGGCGATGATGGTGGCAAAGTTTCGGATGAATCGGCGAAAATAGGAGCATCAGCCTATAAAGCTTCGGAGGTCTTTCAGAGTAGCCGGTTTGGGAAAATCTGCCACGGCACGAAGCTTGTCCGGATCTGGGAGGATGGCGTCTTTGGACACAACATGGCCCAAAATTCTTAGCTTGCGAGCAGCAAATCGGCACTTCTTCAGATTCAGTTGCAAACCGGCTGACGTGAAGCAGGTCAACACTTGCTTAAGGCGCTCAAGGTGCGTGTCAAAATCCGATGAAAACACAACAATGTCATCCAAATAACAAAGACAGGTTTTCCACTTCAGGCCCCGTAAAACGTTGTCCATCATTCGTTCGAAAGTGGCTGGCGCATTACAAAGCCCGAACGGCATCACGTTAAATTCGTAAAGACCGTTAGGTGTAACGAACGCTGTTTTGGAGCGGTCGGCATCAGCCATTGGCACCTGCCAGTAACCAGACCGCAAGTCCAAGGAGGAGAAAAACTCGGCACCCTGGAGGCAGTCAAGACCGTCGTCGATACGGGGCAGCCGATAAACGTCCTTGCGCGTAATCTTATTGAGGCGGCGATAATCCACGCAGAACCGGATCGACCCGTCTTTTTTTTGTGACCAGAACAACAGGAGAGGCCCACGGGCTGGTAGAGGGTCGGATGACATTACGGGTAAGCATATCGGACACTTGCTCGTCCATCACGCGGCGCTCCGTAGGTGACACGCGATATGGTCACTGCCGCAGTGGAGCGTGGGAGCCGGTGTCTATTTCATGTGAAACTGCCGACGTGCGTCCCAGGGTGGTTTGTACGCAATCAAAGGAGTCGCGAAAACTCTGAAGGAGGGCGATGAGCTTGTCGCGTTGCTCAAGGCTGAGGCCCTTGTCGACGGACTGCAGGAACGCATCCGAGCTTGACGCACGCGCAGGACTAAGTGTGCCAACAGTGAGCAGCGATGGTTCGTCGGGCACAGCGTTCACGTGAGAAGGGTCAACGGCTTCCACACACCCTAAACATTCTCCATGGAACAAGGTAGTCGGGCAAGAAGATGGGTTACAGATGACGATTAAGCTGCAACCGGACTGGACGTCGATGACAGCAGAGGGTAAAGGCAGACATTTGCGCGAGAGGAAGGACCTGGAAGGCGTGAAAACTACAGTCGTGTCGTCCACATTGCACAAAACCGGCACTAGGACGGAAGATCTCGGGGGAATGTCCGTATCTTCGGAAACAGTTAACTTGGTCGACAGCTCGTCCGGCGGCGGCTCGTAGGACGGGAGAAGTTCAACTTGCAAACGTGCGCAATCGATTATGGCATGATGTCGGGATAGGAAGTCCCAGCCGAGGATTATGTCCTGGGAACATGATGGGAGAACAATGAATTCGATCATGTAGGTGACGTCTTGGATGAGAACCCGAGCGGTACACATGACCAACGGTTTAATCTCTTGTGCGCTCGCAGTCCGAAGGGTAAGGTCAGAGAGAGGCGTCGTAACTTTACGTAATGAGCGGCGTATACGTTCATTCAACACAGACACACGGCGCCAGTGTCAATAAGCGCGAGGGTGGCGACACCTTCAACAGTCACGTCTATAACATTGGCGGGTGAGAGAGGAGGGCTTCGTAATTTCGACGGGGCTGCTGTCCTTGCCTCGGGAACTGCAGCTGTTAGTTTCCCTCAGCGGTCGCATTCTGGCGGGGACGCATGGGAGACGGCGAATTGCGACGCGGGGAAAAGGTGCGACGGCTGGAAAAGGGCGGACGGTCGGCAGAGGACGAATTCGGTGCCTGACCAGAGTCTCTATGGGTGTAGTACGGTTGCGGTCCATAAGGGGGCACTCGATTGACGTCGCTAGCAGGCGGTGGCCGCCGACGGCACAACCGAGCGACGTGTCCGGGCATGCAGCACTCGTAACAGATACGGCGGTTGTCAGATGTGCGCCAGGGGTTCAGTGGTTCAGGTGGTAGCCGAGGGTAAGGCGTCGCGCGCTGGTCTCTCACATACTGGTACGCTTGGAAAGCACCGGGCTGCAGTTGCCGGACCACTGAAGCGTAACTGAAGGGGAGCGCTCCAGGAATTGCGGGGGGCACCGCCATTGTGACTGGTGGTACGATGGGCGCTGCCACCGGCTGTTCGAGGGGCACTCTCACTTGCGGTTCGAACGGGGGCGCCACGGGTGGCGCGATGGTCGCTATTACGGGGGCCGGCACCAGTGTAGGTTGGCGAACTGCTGGAAGCGCCTCGGCGACTTGCTCCCGGATTACGCGGCGTACAGTCGAAGGCAGTGAAGACGAAGGCACAGGCTCATGAACACTGGGAAGCAGAGCCAGCTGTCGAGCAATTTCTGCGCGCAGGAACTCCTCGATGTGCGGCAGAAGAGAAGAAAGGTCATGTGGCATCGTGAGAGAGGAAAGGCATCCCCGTGAGCACTCTTCATGGGGCGATGTGCGCTGGCGAGTAACGACACGCTGCTTGCGCAGTTCATCGTAGCTCAGGCACCATGTAGTGATTTCGTCCACAGTCTGTGGGTTCTTGTTTAGCAGCATCTCAAAGGCGAACTCTTCTATCCCTTTGAGAACGTGTCTGATCTTCTCGCTCTCCGGCATCGCAGGGTCCACTCGCTTGCAAAGGTCTACAATGTCCTCGATGTAACTCGTGTAGCTTTCATTGTCCTGTTCAGCTCGGACGCGCAGGCGTTGTTCGGCGTTTAGCTTGCGTAGAGCGGGCGACGAAACGCTGCCAGGAACCTCGTCTTAAAGGCCGACCAAGTCTGCATCTTCAGTTCATTGTTATGAAACCATGACTGAGCTAATTTGTCGAGGGAGAAAGGGACGTTGTTGAGTTTGGCAACGTCATCCCAGCGGTTGTGGGTGCTCACCCTTTCGTATGTTGAGAGCCAATCTTCCCCATCGACGTCGTCACTGCCGGTGAAACTGGGGGGGTCGCGGTGACGCAGTTACCCGGAGCAGATGACGGGCGCAGGCTGCGGCGAGGTCATGTCATGCTCGATTCCTCGGGAGACGGGAGGGAGCACTCGCTTGCTTCGTAGTTCCAGGCCGGGGACCGTGCAGACTACGACCTCCACCAAAATATAATGGGGTTTATTAGCAAACGGCTAGAGCGTGGTAACGGGGGCTGGTTGTACCAGAGGCCAAGGTAGCTCAGGAGTCCACGCGCAGGTCTCTCAGCAAGATCGTTCTCGATGGGGCTGCTCCGATGACTGAGCCTTGCACATCGACCCAGTTGGGGGATTGACGCCACCAAACAGTCAGCCTCGGTCTCAGTTGAGCGCACACCCATTTGGCCACACTGGCGCTCCTTCTAACGGCCACTGTCTCTGTTACAATATATATATATATATATATATATATATATATATATAGTCAAACATGACTATATCGAACAATTATTGTGCACTATAATATATATATATATATATATATATATATATATATATATATATATAGAGATACGGGACGAGGGACTCGGTAAAGATACATATCAAGGTTGCAGTCGTCATTGCCAGTGCTATTCGGCTTTTTTTTTTTTTTTTTTTCGAAATATATAATAGGGCCGAATGACGTGTGCTTGGCACGTTTCTTTGATTCATTGATAAATAAGCGAAAATATAAGTCGAGAAAAAATCCGCCGTTTTCCGGGAGCGGGACTCGAACCCACATCTCCGCATAACCGGTGCGGTGCGTTAACCAATTACGCTATCCCCACAGCGGCTTCTCTCTCGACTTTAAAGCGGGGGTTTTATATTTACAAGAGCTCTGAGGCCGGTCAACTAGCGCCGCCCCTCGACTACCGCGGGAGACGTAGAACGTCTTCTTTCCCAGCGGCCGCAACGTAGAACGTGGTCGGAGGTCGGGGTTAGCAATTGGCATATCCGAACTGCTGGAGCCAGTGCCTCGTAATGCATGTAGCAGAACAGAGAGATACGGGACGAGGGACTCGGTAAAGATACATATCAAGGTTGCAGTCGTCATTGCCAGTGCTATTCGGCTTTTTTTTTTTTTTTTCGAAATATATAATAGGGCCGAATGACGTGTGCTTGCTACGTTTCTTTGATTCATTGATAAATAAGCGAAAATATAAGTCGAGAAAAAATCCGCCGTTTTCCGGGAGCGGGACTCGAACCCACATCTCCGCATAACCGGTGCGGTGCGTTAACCAATTACGCTATCCCCACAGCGGCTTCTCTCTCGACTTTAAAGCGGGGGTTTTATATTTACAAGAGCTCTGAGGCCGGTCAACTAGCGCCGCCCCTCGACTACCGCGGGAGACGTAGAACGTCTTCTTTCCCAGCGGCCGCCACGTAGAACGTGGTCGGAGGTCGGGGTTAGCAATTGGCATATCCGAACTGCTGGAGCCAGTGCCTCGTAATGCATGTAGCAGAACAGAGAGATACGGGACGAGGGACTCGGTAAAGATACATATCAAGGTTGCAGTCGTCATTGCCAGTGCTATTCGGCTTTTTTTTTTTTCGAAATATATAATAGGGCCGAATGACGTGTGCTTGTCACGTTTCTTTGATTCATTGATAAATAAGCGAAAATATAAGTCGAGAAAAAATCCGCCGTTTTCCGGGAGCGGGACTCGAACCCACATCTCCGCATAACCGGTGCGGTGCGTTAACCAATTACGCTATCCCCACAGCGGCTTCTCTCTCGACTTTAAAGCGGGGGTTTTATATTTACAAGAGCTCTGAGGCCGGTCAACTAGCGCCGCCCCTCGACTACCGCGGGAGACGTAGAACGTCTTCTTTCCCAGCGGCCGCCACGTAGAACGTGGTCGGAGGTCGGGGTTAGCAATTGGCATATCCGAACTGCTGGAGCCAGTGCCTCGTAATGCATGTAGCAGAACAGAGAGATACGGGACGAGGGACTCGGTAAAGATACATATCAAGGTTGCAGTCGTCATTGCCAGTGCTATTCGGCTTTTTTTTTTTTTTTTCGAAATATATAATAGGGCCGAATGACGTGTGCTTGTCACGTTTCTTTGATTCATTGATAAATAAGCGAAAATATAAGTCGAGAAAAAATCCGCCGTTTTCCGGGAGCGGGACTCGAACCCACATCTCCGCATAACCGGTGCGGTGCGTTAACCAATTACGCTATCCCCACAGCGGCTTCTCTCTCGACTTTAAAGCGGGGGTTTTATATTTACAAGAGCTCTGAGGCCGGTCAACTAGCGCCGCCCCTCGACTACCGCGGGAGACGTAGAACGTCTTCTTTCCCAGCGGCCGCCACGTAGAACGTGGTCGGAGGTCGGGGTTAGCAATTGGCATATCCGAACTGCTGGAGCCAGTGCCTCGTAATGCATGTAGCAGAACAGAGAGATACGGGACGAGGGACTCGGTAAAGATACATATCAAGGTTGCAGTCGTCATTGCCAGTGCTATTCGGCTTTTTTTTTTTTTTCGAAATATATAATAGGGCCGAATGACGTGTGCTTGTCACGTTTCTTTGATTCATTGATAAATAAGCGAAAATATAAGTCGAGAAAAAATCCGCCGTTTTCCGGGAGCGGGACTCGAACCCACATCTCCGCATAACCGGTGCGGTGCGTTAACCAATTACGCTATCCCCACAGCGGCTTCTCTCTCGACTTTAAAGCGGGGGTTTTATATTTACAAGAGCTCTGAGGCCGGTCAACTAGCGCCGCCCCTCGACTACCGCGGGAGACGTAGAACGTCTTCTTTCCCAGCGGCCGCCACGTAGAACGTGGTCGGAGGTCGGGGTTAGCAATTGGCATATCCGAACTGCTGGAGCCAGTGCCTCGTAATGCATGTAGCAGAACAGAGAGATACGGGACGAGGGACGAGGTAAAGATACATATCAAGGTTGCAGTCGTCATTGCCAGTGCTATTCGGCTTTTTTTTTTTTTCGAAATATATAATAGGGCCGAATGACGTGTGCTTGTCACGTTTCTTTGATTCATTGATAAATAAGCGAAAATATAAGTCGAGAAAAAATCCGCCGTTTTCCGGGAGCGGGACTCGAACCCACATCTCCGCATAACCGGTGCGGTGCGTTAACCAATTACGCTATCCCCACAGCGGCTTCTCTCTCGACTTTAAAGCGGGGGTTTTATATTTACAAGAGCTCTGAGGCCGGTCAACTAGCGCCGCCCCTCGACTACCGCGGGAGACGTAGAACGTCTTCTTTCCCAGCGGCCGCCACGTAGAACGTGGTCGGAGGTCGGGGTTAGCAATTGGCATATCCGAACTGCTGGAGCCAGTGCCTCGTAATGCATGTAGCAGAACAGAGAGATACGGGACGAGGGACTCGGTAAAGATACATATCAAGGTTGCAGTCGTCATTGCCAGTGCTATTCGGCTTTTTTTTTTTTTTCGAAATATATAATAGGGCCGAATGACGTGTGCTTGTCACGTTTCTTTGATTCATTGATAAATAAGCGAAAATATAAGTCGAGAAAAAATCCGCCGTTTTCCGGGAGCGGGACTCGAACCCACATCTCCGCATAACCGGTGCGGTGCGTTAACCAATTACGCTATCCCCACAGCGGCTTCTCTCTCGACTTTAAAGCGGGGGTTTTATATTTACAAGAGCTCTGAGGCCGGTCAACTAGCGCCGCCCCTCGACTACCGCGGGAGACGTAGAACGTCTTCTTTCCCAGCGGCCGCCACGTAGAACGTGGTCGGAGGTCGGGGTTAGCAATTGGCATATCCGAACTGCTGGAGCCAGTGCCTCGTAATGCATGTAGCAGAACAGAGAGATACGGGACGAGGGACTCGGTAAAGATACATATCAAGGTTGCAGTCGTCATTGCCAGTGCTATTCGGCTTTTTTTTTTTTTCGAAATATATAATAGGGCCGAATGACGTGTGCTTGTCACGTTTCTTTGATTCATTGATAAATAAGCGAAAATATAAGTCGAGAAAAAATCCGCCGTTTTCCGGGAGCGGGACTCGAACCCACATCTCCGCATAACCGGTGCGGTGCGTTAACCAATTACGCTATCCCCACAGCGGCTTCTCTCTCGACTTTAAAGCGGGGGTTTTATATTTACAAGAGCTCTGAGGCCGGTCAACTAGCGCCGCCCCTCGACTACCGCGGGAGACGTAGAACGTCTTCTTTCCCAGCGGCCGCCACGTAGAACGTGGTCGGAGGTCGGGGTTAGCAATTGGCATATCCGAACTGCTGGAGCCAGTGCCTCGTAATGCATGTAGCAGAACAGAGAGATACGGGACGAGGGACTCGGTAAAGATACATATCAAGGTTGCAGTCGTCATTGCCAGTGCTATTCGGCTTTTTTTTTTTTTTTTTTTCGAAATATATAATAGGGCCGAATGACGTGTGCTTGTCACGTTTCTTTGATTCATTGATAAATAAGCGAAAATATAAGTCGAGAAAAAATCCGCCGTTTTCCGGGAGCGGGACTCGAACCCACATCTCCGCATAACCGGTGCGGTGCGTTAACCAATTACGCTATCCCCACAGCGGCTTCTCTCTCGACTTTAAAGCGGGGGTTTTATATTTACAAGAGCTCTGAGGCCGGTCAACTAGCGCCGCCCCTCGAATACCGCGGGAGACGTAGAACGTCTTCTTTCCCAGCGGCCGCCACGTAGAACGTGGTCGGAGGTCGGGGTTAGCAATTGGCATATCCGAACTGCTGGAGCCAGTGCCTCGTAATGCATGTAGCAGAACAGAGAGATACGGGACGAGGGACTCGGTAAAGATACATATCAAGGTTGCAGTCGTCATTGCCAGTGCTATTCGGCTTTTTTTTTTTTTCGAAATATATAATAGGGCCGAATGACGTGTGCTTGTCACGTTTCTTTGATTCATTGATAAATAAGCGAAAATATAAGTCGAGAAAAAATCCGCCGTTTTCCGGGAGCGGGACTCGAACCCACATCTCCGCATAACCGGTGCGGTGCGTTAACCAATTACGCTATCCCCACAGCGGCTTCTCTCTCGACTTTAAAGCGGGGGTTTTATATTTACAAGAGCTCTGAGGCCGGTCAACTAGCGCCGCCCCTCGACTACCGCGGGAGACGTAGAACGTCTTCTTTCCCAGCGGCCGCCACGTAGAACGTGGTCGGAGGTCGGGGTTAGCAATTGGCATATCCGAACTGCTGGAGCCAGTGCCTCGTAATGCATGTAGCAGAACAGAGAGATACGGGACGAGGGACTCGGTAAAGATACATATCAAGGTTGCAGTCGTCATTGCCAGTGCTATTCGGCTTTTTTTTTTTTTTTTTTTTCGAAATATATAATAGGGCCGAATGACGTGTGCTTGTCACGTTTCTTTGATTCATTGATAAATAAGCGAAAATATAAGTCGAGAAAAAATCCGCCGTTTTCCGGGAGCGGGACTCGAACCCACATCTCCGCATAACCGGTGCGGTGCGTTAACCAATTACGCTATCCCCACAGCGGCTTCTCTCTCGACTTTAAAGCGGGGGTTTTATATTTACAAGAGCTCTGAGGCCGGTCAACTAGCGCCGCCCCTCGACTACCGCGGGAGACGTAGAACGTCTTCTTTCCCAGCGGCCGCCACGTAGAACGTGGTCGGAGGTCGGGGTTAGCAATTGGCATATCCGAACTGCTGGAGCCAGTGCCTCGTAATGCATGTAGCAGAACAGAGAGATACGGGACGAGGGACTCGGTAAAGATACATATCAAGGTTGCAGTCGTCATTGCCAGTGCTATTCGGCTTTTTTTTTTTTTTTCGAAATATATAATAGGGCCGAATGACGTGTGCTTGTCACGTTTCTTTGATTCATTGATAAATAAGCGAAAATATAAGTCGAGAAAAAATCCGCCGTTTTCCGGGAGCGGGACTCGAACCCACATCTCCGCATAACCGGTGCGGTGCGTTAACCAATTACGCTATCCCCACAGCGGCTTCTCTCTCGACTTTAAAGCGGGGGTTTTATATTTACAAGAGCTCTGAGGCCGGTCAACTAGCGCCGCCCCTCGACTACCGCGGGAGACGTAGAACGTCTTCTTTCCCAGCGGCCGCCACGTAGAACGTGGTCGGAGGTCGGGGTTAGCAATTGGCATATCCGAACTGCTGGAGCCAGTGCCTCGTAATGCATGTAGCAGAACAGAGAGATACGGGACGAGGGACTCGGTCAAGATAGATATCAAGGTTGCAGTCGTCATTGCCAGTGCTATTCGGCTTTTTTTTTTTTTTTTTCGAAATATATAATAGGGCCGAATGACGTGTGCTTGTCACGTTTCTTTGATTCATTGATAAATAAGCGAAAATATAAGTCGAGAAAAAATCCGCCGTTTTCCGGGAGCGGGACTCGAACCCACATCTCCACATAACCGGTGCGGTGCGTTAACCAATTACGCTATCCCCACAGCGGCTTCTCTCTCGACTTTAAAGCGGGGGTTTTATATTTACAAGAGCTCGGAGGCCGGTCAACTAGCGCCGCCCCTCGACTACCGCGGGAGACGTAGAACGTCTTCTTTCCCAGCGGCCGCCACGTAGAACGTGGTCGGAGGTCGGGGTTAGCAATTGGCAACTGGGAAAGAAGACGTTCTACGTCTCCCGCGGTAGTCGAGGGGCGGCGCTAGTTGACCGGCCTCAGAGCTCTTGTAAATATAAAACCCCCGCTTTAAAGTCGAGAGAGAAGCCGCTGTGGGGATAGCGTAATTGGTTAACGCACCGCACCGGTTATGCGGAGATGTGGGTTCGAGTCCCGCTCCCGGAAAACGGCGGATTTTTTCTCAACTTATATTTTCGCTTATTTATCAATGAATCAAAGAAACGTGACAAGCACACGTCATTCGGCCCTATTATATATTTCGAAAAAAAAAAAAAAAAAAAGCCGAATAGCACTGGCAATGACGACTGCAACCTTGATATGTATCTTTACCGAGTCCCTCGTCCCGTATCTCTCTGTTCTGCTACATGCATTACGAGGCACTGGCTCCAGCAGTTCGGATATGCCAATTGCTAACCCCGACCTCCGACCACGTTCTACGTGGCGGCCGCTGGAAAAGAAGACGTTCTACGTCTCCCGCGGTAGTCGAGGGGCGGCGCTAGTTGACCGGCCTCAGAGCTCTTGTAAATATAAAACCCCCGCTTTAAAGTCGAGAGAGAAGCCGCTGTGGGGATAGCGTAATTGGTTAACGCACCGCACCGGTTATGCGGAGATGTGGGCTCGAGTCCCGCTCCCGGAAAACGGCGGATTTTTTCTCGACTTATATTTTCGCTTATTTATCAATGAATCAAAGAAACGTGACAAGCACACGTCATTCGGCCCTATTATATATTTCGAAAAAAAAAAAAAAGCCGAATAGCACTGGCAATGACGACTGCAACCTTGATATGTATCTTTACCGAGTCCCTCGTCCCGTATCTCTCTGTTCTGCTACATGCATTACGAGGCACTGGCTCCAGCAGTTCGGATATGCCAATTGCTAACCCCGACCTCCGACCACGTTCTACGTGGCGGCCGCTGGGAAAGAAGACGTTCTACGTCTCCCGCGGTAGTCGAGGGGCGGCGCTAGTTGACCGGCCTCAGAGCTCTTGTAAATATAAAACCCCCGCTTTAAAGTCGAGAGAGAAGCCGCTGTGGGGATAGCGTAATTGGTTAACGCACCGCACCGGTTATGCGGAGATGTGGGTTCGAGTCCCGCTCCCGGAAAACGGCGGATTTTTTCTCGACTTATATTTTCGCTTATTTATCAATGAATCAAAGAAACGTGACAAGCACACGTCATTCGGCCCTATTATATATTTCGAAAAAAAAAAAAAAAAAGCCGAATAGCACTGGCAATGACGACTGCAACCTTGATATGTATCTGTACCGAGTCCCTCGTCCCGTATCTCTCTGTTCTGCTACATGCATTACGAGGCACTGGCTCCAGCAGTTCGGATATGCCAATTGCTAACCCCGACCTCCGACCACGTTCTACGTGGCGGCCGCTGGGAAAGAAGACGTTCTACGTCTCCCGCGGTAGTCGAGGGGCGGCGCTAGTTGACCGGCCTCAGAGCTCTTGTAAATATAAAACCCCCGCTTTAAAGTCGAGAGAGAAGCCGCTGTGGGGATAGCGTAATTGGTTAGCGCACCGCACCGGTTATGCGGAGATGTGGGTTCGAGTCCCGCTCCCGGAAAACGGCGGATTTTTTCTCGACTTATATTTTCGCTTATTTATCAATGAATCAAAGAAACGTGACAAGCACACGTCATTCGGCCCTATTATATATTTCGAAAAAAAAAAAAAAGCCGAATAGCACTGGCAATGACGACTGCAACCTTGATATGTATCTTTACCGAGTCCCTCGTCCCGTATCTCTCTGTTCTGCTACATGCATTACGAGGCACTGGCTCCAGCAGTTCGGATATGCCAATTGCTAACCCCGACCTCCGACCACGTTCTACGTGGCGGCCGCTGGGAAAGAAGACGTTCTACGTCTCCCGCGGTAGTCGAGGGGCGGCGCTAGTTGACCGGCCTCAGAGCTCTTGTAAATATAAAACCCCCGCTTTAAAGTCGAGAGAGAAGCCGCTGTGGGGATAGCGTAATTGGTTAACGCACCGCACCGGTTATGCGGAGATGTGGGTTCGAGTCCCGCTCCCGGAAAACGGCGGATTTTTTCTCGACTTATATTTTCGCTTATTTATCAATGAATCAAAGAAACGTGACAAGCACACGTCATTCGGCCCTATTATATATTTCGAAAAAAAAAAAAAAAAAAAAAAGCCGAATAGCACTGGCAATGACGACTGCAACCTTGATATGTATCTTTACCGAGTCCCTCGTCCCGTATCTCTCTGTTCTGCTACATGCATTACGAGGCACTGGCTCCAGCAGTTCGGATATGCCAATTGCTAACCCCGACCTCCGACCACGTTCTACGTGGCGGCCGCTGGGAAAGAAGACGTTCTACGTCTCCCGCGGTAGTCGAGGGGCGGCGCTAGTTGACCGGCCTCAGAGCTCTTGTAAATATAAAACCCCCGCTTTAAAGTCGAGAGAGAAGCCGCTGTGGGGATAGCGTAATTGGTTAACGCACCGCACCGGTTATGCGGAGATGTGGGTTCGAGTCCCGCTCCCGGAAAACGGCGGATTTTTTCTCGACTTATATTTTCGCTTATTTATCAATGAATCAAAGAAACGTGACAAGCACACGTCATTCGGCCCTATTATATATTTCGAAAAAAAAAAAAAAAGCCGAATAGCACTGGCAATGACGACTGCAACCTTGATATGTATCTTTACCGAGTCCCTCGTCCCGTATCTCTCTGTTCTGCTACATGCATTACGAGGCACTGGCTCCAGCAGTTCGGATATGCCAATTGCTAACCCCGACCTCCGACCACGTTCTACGTGGCGGCCGCTGGGAAAGAAGACGTTCTACGTCTCCCGCGGTAGTCGAGGGGCGGCGCTAGTTGACCGGCCTCAGAGCTCTTGTAAATATAAAACCCCCGCTTTAAAGTCGAGAGAGAAGCCGCTGTGGGGATAGCGTAATTGGTTAACGCACCGCACCGGTTATGCGGAGATGTGGGTTCGAGTCCCGCTCCCGGAAAACGGCGGATTTTTTCTCGACTTATATTTTCGCTTATTTATCAATGAATCAAAGAAACGTGACAAGCACACGTCATTCGGCCCTATTATATATTTCGAAAAAAAAAAAAAATAAAAAAGCCGAATAGCACTGGCAATGACGACTGCAACCTTGATATGTATCTTTACCGAGTCCCTCGTCCCGTATCTCTCTGTTCTGCTACATGCATTACGAGGCACTGGCTCCAGCAGTTCGGATATGCCAATTGCTAACCCCGACCTCCGACCACGTTCTACGTGGCGGCCGCTGGGAAAGAAGACGTTCTACGTCTCCCGCGGTAGTCGAGGGGCGGCGCTAGTTGACCGGCCTCAGAGCTCTTGTAAATATAAAACCCCCGCCTTAAAGTCGAGAGAGAAGCCGCTGTGGGGATAGCGTAATTGGTTAACGCACCGCACCGGTTATGCGGAGATGTGGGTTCGAGTCCCGCTCCCGGAAAACGGCGGATTTTTTCTCGACTTATATTTTCGCTTATTTATCAATGAATCAAAGAAACGTGACAAGCACACGTCATTCGGCCCTATTATATATTTCGAAAAAAAAAAAAAAAAAAGCCGAATAGCACTGGCAATGACGACTGCAACTTTGATATGTATCTTTACCGAGTCCCTCGTCCCGTATCTCTCTGTTCTGCTACATGCATTACGAGGCACTGGCTCCAGCAGTTCGGATATGCCAATTGCTAACCCCGACCTCCGACCACGTTCTACGTGGCGGCCGCTGGGAAAGAAGACGTTCTACGTCTCCCGCGGTAGTCGAGGGGCGGCGCTAGTTGACCGGCCTCAGAGCTCTTGTAAATATAAAACCCCCGCTTTAAAGTCGAGAGAGAAGCCGCTGTGGGGATAGCGTAATTGGTTAACGCACCGCACCGGTTATGCGGAGATGTGGGTTCGAGTCCCGCTCCCGGAAAACGGCGGATTTTTTCTCGACTTATATTTTCGCTTATTTATCAATGAATCAAAGAAACGTGACAAGCACACGTCATTCGGCCCTATTATATATTTAAAAAAAAAAAAAAAAAAAAAAAAGCCGAATAGCACTGGCAATGACGACTGCAACCTTGATATGTATCTTTACCGAGTCCCTCGTCCCGTATCTCTCTGTTCTGCTACATGCATTACGAGGCACTGGCTCCAGCAGTTCGGATATGCCAATTGCTAACCCCGACCTCCGACCACGTTCTACGTGGCGGCCGCTGGGAAAGAAGACGTTCTACGTCTCCCGCGGTAGTCGAGGGGCGGCGCTAGTTGACCGGCCTCAGAGCTCTTGTAAATATAAAACCCCCGCTTTAAAGTCGAGAGAGAAGCCGCTGTGGGGATAGCGTAATTGGTTAACGCACCGCACCGGTTATGCGGAGATGTGGGTTCGAGTCCCGCTCCCGGAAAACGGCGGATTTTTTCTCGACTTATATTTTCGCTTATTTATCAATGAATCAAAGAAACGTGACAAGCACACGTCATTCGGCCCTATTATATATTTCGAAAAAAAAAAAAAAAAAAAAAGCCGAATAGCACTGGCAATGACGACTGCAACCTTGATATGTATCTTTACCGAGTCCCTCGTCCCGTATCTCTCTGTTCTGCTACATGCATTACGAGGCACTGGCTCCAGCAGTTCGGATATGCCAATTGCTAACCCCGACCTCCGACCACGTTCTACGTGGCGGCCGCTGGGAAAGAAGACGTTCTACGTCTCCCGCGGTAGTCGAGGGGCGGCGCTAGTTGACCGGCCTCAGAGCTCTTGTAAATATAAAACCCCCGCTTTAAAGTCGAGAGAGAAGCCGCTGTGGGGATAGCGTAATTGGTTAACGCACCGCACCGGTTATGCGGAGATGTGGGTTCGAGTCCCGCTCCCGGAAAACGGCGGATTTTTTCTCGACTTATATTTTCGCTTATTTATCAATGAATCAAAGAAACGTGACAAGCACACGTCATTCGGCCCTATTATATATTTCGAAAAAAAAAAAAAAAAAAAAAGCCGAATAGCACTGGCAATGACGACTGCAACCTTGATATGTATCTTTACCGAGTCCCTCGTCCCGTATCTCTCTGTTCTGCTACATGCATTACGAGGCACTGGCTCCAGCAGTTCGGATATGCCAATTGCTAACCCCGACCTCCGACCACGTTCTACGTGGCGGCCGCTGGGAAAGAAGACGTTCTACGTCTCCCGCGGTAGTCGAGGGGCGGCGCTAGTTGACCGGCCTCAGAGCTCTTGTAAATATAAAACCCCCGCTTTAAAGTCGAGAGAGAAGCCGCTGTGGGGATAGCGTAATTGGTTAACGCACCGCACCGGTTATGCGGAGATGTGGGTTCGAGTCCCGCTCCCGGAAAACGGCGGATTTTTTCTCGACTTATATTTTCGCTTATTTATCAATGAATCAAAGAAACGTGACAAGCACACGTCATTCGGCCCTATTATATATTTCGAAAAAAAAAAAAAAAAAAGCCGAATAGCACTGGCAATGACGACTGCAACCTTGATATGTATCTTTACCGAGTCCCTCGTCCCGTATCTCTCTGTTCTGCTACATGCATTACGAGGCACTGGCTCCAGCAGTTCGGATATGCCAATTGCTAACCCCGACTTCCGACCACGTTCTACGTGGCGGCCGCTGGGAAAGAAGACGTTCTACGTCTCCCGCGGTAGTCGAGGGGCGGCGCTAGTTGACCGGCCTCAGAGCTCTTGTAAATATAAAACCCCCGCTTTAAAGTCGAGAGAGAAGCCGCTGTGGGGATAGCGTAATTGGTTAACGCACCGCACCGGTTATGCGGAGATGTGGGTTCGAGTCCCGCTCCCGGAAAACGGCGGATTTTTTCTCGACTTATATTTTCGCTTATTTATCAATGAATCAAAGAAACGTGACAAGCACACGTCTTTCGGCCCTATTATATATTTCGAAAAAAAAAAAAAAAAAAGCCGAATAGCACTGGCAATGACGACTGCAACCTTGATATGTATCTTTACCGAGTCCCTCGTCCCGTATCTCTCTGTTCTGCTACATGCATTACGAGGCACTGGCTCCAGCAGTTCGGATATGCCAATTGCTAACCCCGACCTCCGACCACGTTCTACGTGGCGGCCGCTGGGAAAGAAGACGTTCTACGTCTCCCGCGGTAGTCGAGGGGCGGCGCTAGTTGACCGGCCTCAGAGCTCTTGTAAATATAAAACCCCCGCTTTAAAGTCGAGAGAGAAGCCGCTGTGGGGATAGCGTAATTGGTTAACGCACCGCACCGGTTATGCGGAGATGTGGGTTCGAGTCCCGCTCCCGGAAAACGGCGGATTTTTTCTCGACTTATATTTTCGCTTATTTATCAATGAATCAAAGAAACGTGACAAGCACACGTCATTCGGCCCTATTATATATTTCGAAAAAAAAAAAAAAAAGCCGAATAGCACTGGCAATGACGACTGCAACCTTGATATGTATCTTTACCGAGTCCCTCGTCCCGTATCTCTCTGTTCTGCTACATGCATTACGAGGCACTGGCTCCAGCAGTTCGGATATGCCAATTGCTAACCCCGACCTCCGACCACGTTCTACGTGGCGGCCGCTGGGAAAGAAGACGTTCTACGTCTCCCGCGGTAGTCGAGGGGCGGCGCTAGTTGACCGGCCTCAGAGCTCTTGTAAATATAAAACCCCCGCTTTAAAGTCGAGAGAGAAGCCGCTGTGGGGATAGCGTAATTGGTTAACGCACCGCACCGGTTATGCGGAGATGTGGGTTCGAGTCCCGCTCCCGGAAAACGGCGGATTTTTTCTCGACTTATATTTTCGCTTATTTATCAATGAATCAAAGAAACGTGACAAGCACACGTCATTCGGCCCTATTATATATTTCGAAAAAAAAAAAAATAAAAAAGCCGAATAGCACTGGCAATGACGACTGCAACCTTGATATGTATCTTTACCGAGTCCCTCGTCCCGTATCTCTCTGTTCTGCTACATGCATTACGAGGCACTGGCTCCAGCAGTTCGGATATGCCAATTGCTAACCCCGACCTCCGACCACGTTCTACGTGGCGGCCGCTGGGAAAGAAGACGTTCTACGTCTCCCGCGGTAGTCGAGGGGCGGCGCTAGTTGACCGGCCTCAGAGCTCTTGTAAATATAAAACCCCCGCCTTAAAGTCGAGAGAGAAGCCGCTGTGGGGATAGCGTAATTGGTTAACGCACCGCACCGGTTATGCGGAGATGTGGGTTCGAGTCCCGCTCCCGGAAAACGGCGGATTTTTTCTCGACTTATATTTTCGCTTATTTATCAATGAATCAAAGAAACGTGACAAGCACACGTCATTCGGCCCTATTATATATTTCGAAAAAAAAAAAAAAAAAAAGCCGAATAGCACTGGCAATGACGACTGCAACTTTGATATGTATCTTTACCGAGTCCCTCGTCCCGTATCTCTCTGTTCTGCTACATGCATTACGAGGCACTGGCTCCAGCAGTTCGGATATGCCAATTGCTAACCCCGACCTCCGACCACGTTCTACGTGGCGGCCGCTGGGAAAGAAGACGTTCTACGTCTCCCGCGGTAGTCGAGGGGCGGCGCTAGTTGACCGGCCTCAGAGCTCTTGTAAATATAAAACCCCCGCTTTAAAGTCGAGAGAGAAGCCGCTGTGGGGATAGCGTAATTGGTTAACGCACCGCACCGGTTATGCGGAGATGTGGGTTCGAGTCCCGCTCCCGGAAAACGGCGGATTTTTTCTCGACTTATATTTTCGCTTATTTATCAATGAATCAAAGAAACGTGACAAGCACACGTCATTCGGCCCTATTATATATTTCGAAAAAAAAAAAAAAGCCGAATAGCACTGGCAATGACGACTGCAACCTTGATATGTATCTTTACCGAGTCCCTCGTCCCGTATCTCTCTGTTCTGCTACATGCATTACGAGGCACTGGCTCCAGCAGTTCGGATATGCCAATTGCTAACCCCGACCTCCGACCACGTTCTACGTGGCGGCCGCTGGGAAAGAAGACGTTCTACGTCTCCCGCGGTAGTCGAGGGGCGGCGCTAGTTGACCGGCCTCAGAGCTCTTGTAAATATAAAACCCCCGCTTTAAAGTCGAGAGAGAAGCCGCTGTGGGGATAGCGTAATTGGTTAACGCACCGCACCGGTTATGCGGAGATGTGGGTTCGAGTCCCGCTCCCGGAAAACGGCGGATTTTTTCTCGACTTATATTTTCGCTTATTTATCAATGAATCAAAGAAACGTGACAAGCACACGTCATTCGGTCCTATTATATATTTCGAAAAAAAAAAAAAAAAAAAAAGCCGAATAGCACTGGCAATGACGACTGCAACCTTGATATGTATCTTTACCGAGTCCCTCGTCCCGTATCTCTCTGTTCTGCTACATGCATTACGAGGCACTGGCTCCAGCAGTTCGGATATGCCAATTGCTAACCCCGACCTCCGACCACGTTCTACGTGGCGGCCGCTGGGAAAGAAGACGTTCTACGTCTCCCGCGGTAGTCGAGGGGCGGCGCTAGTTGACCGGCCTCAGAGCTCTTGTAAATATAAAACCCCCGCTTTAAAGTCGAGAGAGAAGCCGCTGTGGGGATAGCGTAATTGGTTAACGCACCGCACCGGTTATGCGGAGATGTGGGTTCGAGTCCCGCTCCCGGAAAACGGCGGATTTTTTCTCGACTTATATTTTCGCTTATTTATCAATGAATCAAAGAAACGTGACAAGCACACGTCATTCGGCCCTATTATATATTTCGAAAAAAAAAAAAAAAAAAGCCGAATAGCACTGGCAATGACGACTGCAACCTTGATATGTATCTTTACCGAGTCCCTCGTCCCGTATCTCTCTGTTCTGCTACATGCATTACGAGGCACTGGCTCCAGCAGTTCGGATATGCCAATTGCTAACCCCGACCTCCGACCACGTTCTACGTGGCGGCCGCTGGGAAAGAAGACGTTCTACGTCTCCCGCGGTAGTCGAGGGGCGGCGCTAGTTGACCGGCCTCAGAGCTCTTGTAAATATAAAACCCCCGCTTTAAAGTCGAGAGAGAAGCCGCTGTGGGGATAGCGTAATTGGTTAACGCACCGCACCGGTTATGCGGAGATGTGGGTTCGAGTCCCGCTCCCGGAAAACGGCGGATTTTTTCTCGACTTATATTTTCGCTTATTTATCAATGAATCAAAGAAACGTGACAAGCACACGTCATTCGGCCCTATTATATATTTCGAAAAAAAAAAAAAAAAAGCCGAATAGCACTGGCAATGACGACTGCAACCTTGATATGTATCTTTACCGAGTCCCTCGTCCCGTATCTCTCTGTTCTGCTACATGCATTACGAGGCACTGGCTCCAGCAGTTCGGATATGCCAATTGCTAACCCCGACTTCCGACCACGTTCTACGTGGCGGCCGCTGGGAAAGAAGACGTTCTACGTCTCCCGCGGTAGTCGAGGGGCGGCGCTAGTTGACCGGCCTCAGAGCTCTTGTAAATATAAAACCCCCGCTTTAAAGTCGAGAGAGAAGCCGCTGTGGGGATAGCGTAATTGGTTAACGCACCGCACCGGTTATGCGGAGATGTGGGTTCGAGTCCCGCTCCCGGAAAACGGCGGATTTTTTCTCGACTTATATTTTCGCTTATTTATCAATGAATCAAAGAAACGTGACAAGCACACGTCTTTCGGCCCTATTATATATTTCGAAAAAAAAAAAAAAAAAAGCCGAATAGCACTGGCAATGACGACTGCAACCTTGATATGTATCTTTACCGAGTCCCTCGTCCCGTATCTCTCTGTTCTGCTACATGCATTACGAGGCACTGGCTCCAGCAGTTCGGATATGCCAATTGCTAACCCCGACCTCCGACCACGTTCTACGTGGCGGCCGCTGGGAAAGAAGACGTTCTACGTCTCCCGCGGTAGTCGAGGGGCGGCGCTAGTTGACCGGCCTCAGAGCTCTTGTAAATATAAAACCCCCGCTTTAAAGTCGAGAGAGAAGCCGCTGTGGGGATAGCGTAATTGGTTAACGCACCGCACCGGTTATGCGGAGATGTGGGTTCGAGTCCCGCTCCCGGAAAACGGCGGATTTTTTCTCGACTTATATTTTCGCTTATTTATCAATGAATCAAAGAAACGTGACAAGCACACGTCATTCGGCCCTATTATATATTTCGAAAAAAAAAAAAAAAGCCGAATAGCACTGGCAATGACGACTGCAACCTTGATATGTATCTTTACCGAGTCCCTCGTCCCGTATCTCTCTGTTCTGCTACATGCATTACGAGGCACTGGCTCCAGCAGTTCGGATATGCCAATTGCTAACCCCGACCTCCGACCACGTTCTACGTGGCGGCCGCTGGGAAAGAACACGTTCTACGTCTCCCGCGGTAGTCGAGGGGCGGCGCTAGTTGACCGGCCTCAGAGCTCTTGTAAATATAAAACCCCCGCTTTAAAGTCGAGAGAGAAGCCGCTGTGGGGATAGCGTAATTGGTTAACGCACCGCACCGGTTATGCGGAGATGTGGGTTCGAGTCCCGCTCCCGGAAAACGGCGGATTTTTTCTCGACTTATATTTTCGCCTATTTATCAATGAATCAAAGAAACGTGACAAGCACACGTCATTCGGCCCTATTATATATTTCGAAAAAAAAAAAAAAGCCGAATAGCACTGGCAATGACGACTGCAACCTTGATATATATATATATATATATATATATATATATATATATATATATATATATATATATATGTATATATATATACAGTTAAACCCGGATATATCGAACTCGCAAAAAACGGTCATTAGTTCGATATATCGTATAATTCGATATATATAATGTTTAATGAATTTGACAATGCACAGAACGTACCTCATCACTAACTGTTGTTTACTTGCAAGATACATGCTCCGCGGGCCTCTTGTCCGCCTTAGCCCTTATGTCGGCCTTGTTCTTTAAAATGGTGCTTAGCGTGCTTCTCGGGATGCTGTACTCCGCCGCGACATCAGACTTCTTTTCCCCGCATTCAACTTTCTTGATATATATATATATATATATATATATATATATATATATATATATATATATATATATATATATATATATATAATATATATATATATATATATATATATATATATTTATATATATATATATATATATATATATATAAATATATATATATATATATATATATTTATATATATATATATATAAATATATATATATATATATATATATATATATTTATATATATATATATATATAAATATATATATATATATATATATATATATATATATATATATATATATATATATATATATATATATATATATATATATATATATATATATATATATATATACTTATATATACAGTGGACACTCTAACATGACGACAACCGTACATGAGAGTCCACCAATTACAATGTCTTTCAACATTGCCTTTATTTATACCTTGGAGTCAATTCTTTCAAATGTACTCCTTCAGGCTCCTGTGAAAGTTTTCTAAATTTCTTTATTTGGGAATAGTACATAAATTTGTTAAAAACCTGCTGACATTCCTTTACTTTGTGTAAACACAGGAAAACGATTCTGCAGAGCCTTTCCCTGTTCTGCGTAGATCCTCCAGCTTGTTGACCATTTCAAATTGTGTCTGTTTGCCCGCACAGTATATAGGCAGCACCTCTGCGGTTCCTACTATAAAACGTCGGGAATTTCCAGCCAAAATTAAAAATGCAAGCCTGTAACGTGTTTTACCGCGTTTTTTAGTTAGTTCCGTTTGGCTGTTTCCAAAAGAGACTGACTTTGACGTTGAGCTAAAGCACCTTCGTGCTGTTTCTGCCGTGCCGAACACAGATACCGGCGAACGAAATGTTTTGCAGATTTGAGATTCTGCAGACGAACGCAAAAGAAGATCTAGCAACACATTGCCCAAGTCGAAGCGCAACGTTGGAAATCTTTGTGACTCCCTCGACCCTCGTAAACCTTTGGCAAAGATATTGAAAACTGTGCAAGCACTAATGACTCCAGTACACCTGCGCTCCGAATTCAAGACTCTCGATATTCACCAGAACCGCCGAGAGGTCGAAGTGGCCGCGAAGGACTTCTGCGTGAGGATAGCCCGTGGCGCAGGTCCTTCTGTACTATTGCTCACCAGTGACATACCTGCTACGCGTGATTCAAGGATGGACATCCCATTTCGCCTTGAGTAACTGGAGGCGGCATTGGCTGCTAGCGATCTTCGTTTCCTTGGCCTGGTGGAATCACATATGGTGCTTTGTGTTACCTTCGCAAGGATGCCCGACAAGCCTTGTTGAAATGTTTCAACGAACTATGGTGCGATGGTTTCGTTACTCTAAAATGGAAGTCCAGCCGCCTCGTTCCGCTTCTAAATCCCGGAAAATCTATGCTGGATGCACTGGCCTACATACCAATTGCCCTAGCGACTTGCGTTGGAAAGCTGGAGGAGCAAATCAATGTTGCACGACAACACTAAGATGCCATCGAACTATACGCCTGCGATGCCACCGCTCCTTCCACTGTGGTGTGTAATTCAGCCCAGAGTGTACCTAGATATATACTAGTAGTAAAAAAAACGTGATTTTCCAATACCGCTCTGCTGCACCTAACTTTGACGTGCTGCACGAGACATACAGTGATCTAACCCTTAAATACGGCAATGGCTCGGTAACATAGTCGGGTACAGCCGACTCTGTCGTTATACCACCACAGTCAATGTCCATAACACTCAAGATAGCCAATCCTACAACCTCCATTGCTACAGAACGTACGGCCATCCGTAGCGCGCTTCTCACCATCGAGCAAAGTACATGCCAGATATTGGCTATCTTCTGTGATTCGAAGTTTCCACTTCAGTCACTCCAGTCAGACCTGTGCCGGCGACCTCAGAAAAAGGAACTGACAGAAATAAGAAAGGTGTACCACCGTACTGCCCAGACGTGTCACGATGGCCATCCGGCGGGAAGCGTTCCGACTCATCCTAACCTTCTTCGAAGAGACAAACCTCATACAACGGCTGTAGCCCAATGACTGCTTGCCAGCTTTACACACTCCTACTCTCTTTCTTTCTTTATCTCCCTCTTTCTTTGTCCCCACTTGTTCTCACCTATCCCATTAATTCCACTTCTCCGCTTGCACCGGACTGGGTTGTATGCTGCTGAATTCCCAAAATAGTTAAAAATATCCCCAGCCCACTTTTTCACTGACTGTATCAATACCACGCACAAACACACACGCACACACACACACACACACACACACACGGACATACACACACACACACAAACACACACGCACACACACACACACACACACACACACACACACACACATACACGTCACCCTGCAGTGGCTTCCCAGTCACTGCGGCACTTGGCACTTTCGGCAACAAAAGTGCGGACGCTGCCGTGCCGCCCGGTTGGCGCATCAAACAGCCACGACTGTACTCGTGACATTTTTTAGGATGGCCGCAGCCAGGGTCCTCCGCATACTTTACCACGAAAAAGAATCTCGAAGTTGCGAACGGACGAACTCACATGTGCATGTAATGGTGCCCATGACCCGCTCCTGCAACCTCCCCTTCCACAAAGCCTCCCATGGCCTGACGCAACTCTTCTTTGCTGTCCCTGTCTGGGGTGGCGTTCACAAATGCCTACTCATGCTTAAAGGGGCACTGACACAAAATTTTGAAGGCGAGATAACTTCGGAGATAGATTGGTGGGAACACATAACATCATCTGCAAAATATCAGCGTCGAATACAGCCTAGAACATATTTAAAATCAATTTTAAAGTGTGCGAACCGCAACCGAGCAGCCAGCAGAGGACCACGCGCAATCGACATCCCGATGATATTGTGTAAATAAACAACATCCAAACACGTCACGAGTTTGTGTTTGCCGCTTCCGCACTGCCGGCGTTTTTCGCCGGCTCGCCCGGCTCGCCGCTCCAATCGGAGGGCCGGAGGGCGGAGCTACTGCTCTCGAGAGCGCACGACCCCATCGTTGGCGGCGGAAGCACCGTGATTTCGTCAGCTCATCGGGAAGCTGGCCGCGACCAAAGTTCTACAGCGATTCCAGGCACTCTGTTTCTATAACTGTTTATTACCATTGGATGCGAAAACGCAGCGGAGGCATGAAAAGCCCACTGAGCTAGCCGCACGGTCGCTGTGCAGGTGGCGGCAACGGCCGCGAAGTGGCCCAGGCCGGCGCAGGTAGCTCGAGTGATAGCTTGTTACCGCTGCACGAAATTGTCCCCAAGTACCGACCATGGTGGCTTACATGAGAAAGGAGTTAATGATTTAATGGCGGGTTGCATTAAAAATTGTCATCTGCACCGCTTACGAGAGCGGCACTCGAATATCCGCCGCAGTGCTAAGCCGAACACATCTGTAGGCGGACCTGTAGGCAGAACGGCCGGCTGCTCCCAGCGCGCGTCTTGCCACCCACCGTCTCGAGCGTCGCGCGTCGTTCTTTAGCCGCGGTAGCATTTGCAGTAGCAGCGCCTGCGTCACACCCACGGTCGCTTTTTAATTAAGCGCCTCACGAGATCAGTACGTGGGGGCAGTCGCAGAAACTTGCGTCGATGCGGATTCGACAGTGCTACGGCGGCTCTGCTCTGTGATATTCCTCCGACCGTCACGTGGTCAGCTTTGTTCACACAAAATCCATCGTTCCGCGGCACTCGCTGAAACCGAAACTGCGACTGGCCGCATTGAAACTGCCTCTAATTAAACAACCGTCGCACGCTGAAGCAAATGAAGTTTCTACAGGTTATAAGTAGGTCACTAGCTACTTATCGCAACAAAAAAAAAACAAGATGCAAAATTTTTGTGTCAGTGCCCCTTTAATAGGAATGGCAGCAAGTGACGAATGCGAATAGTGTGGAACGCCGGAGACGACACGCCACGTTTTTCACGACTGCCCATGCTACTCACCTGAAATAAAGAAACTGTCGTCAGCACTGAGGAACCCTGACTCTCGGCGGCTATTTACGTTGGAGTAGATTCTGTACCGCTGACTTTCTCTGTCATTAACTCAGGAGGCGATTAAAGAGCTACTACGCTTTCTACGGTCGACTAACTTAAACAACATGCTATAGACTGAAAGCCTTCAGTGGCAATCTCTGAACTTGAGTGTTTATTGCTTCAGCGCTGGGCATACCTGCCTGTTCCAATTTTTCTTCATTCTTTTCTTTCTTTTTTCGCCCATGTTTCTTTTCCCAAGTCCAGGATAGGAAACTAGGCTCTATCCAGGTTACCTTCTCTGCCTTCCTTCTAAATCCTTCCTTGCTTCCTTAGATATCAAGTAAAAAACTGGCAGAGCTTGAGTAGTGATGCAAAGCCGGAGTAGCAGGCGACCTGTGGTGGACCTCGCTTTCTCCACACTGACAACGAATCCAAGCAACCGGACCCCAGCAGTGCAAAGATGTATTGGGCCATGAAAGTATGTACAGTGAAAGGACCATGAAAGTATGTACAGTGATTTATTCAGTAGCAATCGCCGTCATACCTTTCGTGGTGATCTCCAAATGGCGCAAGTACTTGCGAAGGGCAAATCCTATTTAGGCGGCTTCTTGCCTCGCTAGAACTCCACTTCTTCACCTAGTCCAGTGGCCGTCTTAATGCGTGCGTTTTGAAGAGATGGCTTGACAGGTGTGTCGTAAATTGTCTTCGGCGGGGAGTACCCGTGGCGCGCCGGCCGCTCCATGGCGATGACGACGAAGGCGGGAGCTCCTTATGTGGCGTAAGCACGCGCGCAAGCTTGGACGGAGCCGCGCGGTCGACGTGGGGGCACGCACTCACGTGCACTAGAATTTTCTGTCTACTCTTAAAAGATTTCAGTCGGCCTAGCCAGCGCTGCTTCTATAAGGTATTGCAACAACCGTAGTCTTTTTCACGATCGTGCTACTTAGTCACAAGTGTTCTCCCTAGTACCATGGGAGACCAGTGTGCTGTTTCTCGCACTGTGTATGCGGTGGGTGTTTGATTTGAAGGGGGAAATGTTAGATGCTCCTATCGGGAAAAAAGTGCCCAAACACACACGCCCACATAAGAGATTGCTCCATAATCGTGAGTCTTGAGGGAATAAAGTTCCCGATTCACAAAATTCAGCGCCTCCGGCATGACTCCTAAACGTGATATCGCGTGAGAACAGGCACACATCAGCTACGCAGAACTATAGTTTTGCGGAGGATTCGGTGAGTACCAAGAAGCGTGCTGATGTATTTGGGGCAGTAATGCGCAAAAAGACGCAAAGAAAGTATCACAGTAAAAACGTAGATATTAAGTACATGCAGGCTTCAGTCTTAGACCGGTAGCAAGCAGGGCGAAGCGCCACTATGAATTTTTGTGCCGGACCAGCCAGTCCAATATTATGGATACTGGTTCCTCAAGTGTTTTTTTTTCGACTATTTTCAAGACGAACCTCGTCGGGCGCATTTACGGCTAGTGCTATTAGGGAGACTTGAGGAGTGGCCATTTTCGACAGTGCACCATCATTGAATGACGTGAAGTGTTACGCTTGAGGTTATTCGCCCTTGCGGCCCAACGGTTGGGGTATTCCGCTCGAGCGCATTTTAAATTCTGCCCCAGGCCGGACCAGACCTTCGTAGCCGTGAGGGTTACGAATTCCCGTTGGCGTGACTAGCGTGTGCACAAGACGGATCTTAAGCATATTCCAGCAACTTGAAGCCCTATTTATATTTTTGTGTTTAATTGTTTAGTTTACGCATCGCGAATACGCATTGGGCTTTAAATATACCGGTTTGTATTTCCGTTTTAAATATTCCTCCGATTTCTCGCATTTTATGGTAAAACAATGCGTTGTATATTTGTTTACGTTCAATATAAAGGTTTCCAAAGAATCACTGTTCCATTTTGGCGTTTAGGTCTTAAGTTTTAAAATAGTAAACCCTCTCCTAGAAAATGCTTTGGACTGTGCATTTTTGCAAACGCTGGCCTTGGTTCTTCCCGTTAAGATTGGGAGTGTGAAGAGTGGCCGTATGGGGCTATAGTTTTTCATTTGCGTGACTCCAAGGCCTAAGTAAAGCTTTTTTTAAAAGTGCACGACGTGCTATCTTTCGTAATCCCCGCGAAGCAGTTGGTAACAAGAGGAGCAAGACACCGCAAAGTATTTCTTGTTGAATAATGGAGTCACTTTCTTCTTGCATTTTGTGCTTCATTTATTGAGCACGAGGTCAGAGCTTTTACTTTATTTTTTATCGGCGGCTCCCTCGAGCTTTTCCAAAACACACGGGGGTTAGTCTTGATCCGCTGACAAAAAATTAGGGAGAGGTCTGGTAGAATCGAATTTTAAGAGGGTTTCTCAAAAAAACTGAGGAACGCAGATGTGATGGCGTATGTTCCAAAATGTTTTGCGGTATTTTGGTGAATACATACATTTCTAGTAGTGAAAGCTAAAGCTTGTGCGTTCAATCTCAGTTACACGCTTTCACAATTTACGAATGGTCAAGGTGTGGCCCAAAACAGGGTACTAGCTGGATGACGCTGTAGTGGCGGCTATTAAATTTTCTGCTTGCTATTGATCAGATAAGTCATCGTTTCCTAGAATAATATGCCTCGCCGACGGAGCGAAACCTGTTGGATGCGATTCACTTACGTTTCTAGTATAGCACTTAAATTGTCAGCGCCACTGTAGGCTGCTGGTGATTGTGGTAACGATTCAGAAATGTAACACGTTCTATGCCGTAATACGTGGTTCGGATAAGATAAAATTGATTTTTAAGCTTGGCTGAACCTTCTTGATAATACGGAATATATTCCCTCTCAGGGAACGAGTGCGGGTTTTGCTATTCTAAAATACATGGGGTTGTAATTAAAGGATATATGCAGAAGTTCCGGGAAGGGTCGCGCGTAAGGCCCTTTATATTCAAGGCTAAATGAGTCAGCCTGTTGCATGCCGTAGCATTATCGTTTCCGCATTGAACAAGCCCGGACGTTGGTCACGCTTTCTTTTTGTACAAGCGCCACACTGCAGCATCGTTACTGTTGTGTGGCATTCTATGAAATTAGAGCCTGTGCTATGAACTGTACGGATTTCCCTAGGCGTCACTTTCGCATACGGAGATGCACCTCAGAATGATCTTGGGTTTACTAGCCGAAGCCAATTTATGTGAACTTTTCCATGCATTCCGCTTTTCGGGGAATGTTTTGTAGACTGTGTTTACCCTTATAGAATATGTCTTTGGCTCAGTAGGTAGTTTTTATTGTACAGAGTGATAAAGAATTCTTCTACGTACTCTGCCTCTCGCAGTGCCTTGAAGTGCATAGAGATGTTTTATAAATTTGTTCTTAGGAACCCCTCGGCTTTTGTGGGCAAGAACCCCTGCTAGAAGACTCTTTTTTTGTCGTTGATATATATGGTTCGGGTTCGGTCTTTTTATTTACAGCGCTGGAGCGTCTAAAAGGGCTAGCTCTGTTTTGTTTTGTTTTGTTGCTTTAACGCGACCCCAACAACCCGTTAAAACGTTTTCGTAATAATTCACATCAGCCTGTCTTTCGCAATTCCCTCAGAAAGGGAGGTGACATGGGGACAAAGACACCGCCGGGCATCGAATCTTTTCAAACTGACCAGCTACCGTATAGCAGTACTATAAAAAATATTGAACGAAAGCAGGAGCTCCCTATTTATATTTTTAGATAGTCACTCGACGCTTTCTAAAGCTATCGGGGCACCCCAGATCGTCTGGGTTTGAAAAGTGATCATTACGAAAGAGCACGGCAGAGAGAACACATTTCATACAGGCTCTCCCAAGAACTAAAAGATGCCAGAATTGCTTGTTAAAGTAAAAACAGTTTTAAGGGTTCGTATGCTCAACCGACAAACATTTCTATTCCTGTGAAGTCAAACCTCGTGTTGCCAATAACCGCAACACCCCAAAACCCTTATTTATCCTGTACTCCGCGGCTGTCACAATATCTGATGCCTTATGGCAATATATTCAGGTACGTAAATGAGTCTTCGCTAGCAGCCAGGATATTCATTGTCTCGCAGATCAACATTCGTTTCCGACGTCCTTCAAGTCGACCTGCCGTAGAATATTTTGTAGTTCTCTTCTATTTTATTACTCATTTCGCTACCGGTCTATCCGAGCAAGGTGCTGGGATCTGAACCGGATAGCGCTATGCGTAATATAACCTCAGGGTTTTGTAATGCTCTGACACTTTCCCGTTTGGGCTCTTCGACACTCGGAGATTTCAACGAAATGAATGTAAGACAATTTTTTCCTTTATCTTTGCCAAGGCTCCGGAAGTTCGACATTGTGGTGCCTTACCAATCGGCTCAAGGAACTGTATCGCTGCTGGGATTCTGCAACGCACACTGCATACTTTCCAACTCCTGGCAATCCTGCGAACCCCTCACTTGATCTACGTTTCAGTTGGTCACGTGGCGCGAGTGTGTCTAGTGTCCTGTTAGTAATAACAGCGAAGTTATAACAAAGAGTGAGATATGGTCCCATTGCGTCACGCAGTTTAAGTAGTGTAGCGTATAGTCGGTAAGCTAACAACTCAAGCAGAGAAGCGCTCATGGCAATATTGAATAGATAGATATGTAAGCATGCCAGACGTGACTTTTGTCTAAACACTACACACAACACCATTTTTAAAACTACTTGTTATAGCTACCTTAGTAAACTTGGGCAATGCTGACAGCGTCAGATGAGCCTCTATCATTGAAAATGTGATGAGACATTTCACACACCATACTTATCGCCGTCGTGGCCAGATGCTGTCACAGCGAAGCTGTCAGCCCCTCGGTGATTGTAAAATTTCGTGTCGTAAACAGAACTTCTAGACAGGGCCCAGCAGTTCTCGCCCATGATGCCTAGCGCATGCGTCAGGATAGTCCGGCGTGCAGAGGAGCCGAGTATTTGTGCAAGAAAAAACCACAAAACAAGCATCAAATCCAGATAATAGATGTTTAGGCGCTAGCGAACAGTATGAACGCCCCCCCCCCCCCCTGTTTTTTGTTAAAACTTAAGGTGGCAGCTGCTCTCGAGAGAATGGAGGAGGTGGGTTCGACGTCATTCGAGGGCTATCGCATGCTTCAGGCTAAGCAGGTCCCGTCAATTCAAGAACAAAATGCGCAGTTTATAGCTGAGGAATGTGCCGCCAGAGAACCGAGTGCACGCGACAAGGCCGCCGACACAACGAGTAACATTTCGAACCCTCCCCCATCGGCGAGTGTAGTGGTTTACAAAAGTGCGCAGGAAATCCAGTTTCGCAGTGGGGTATGGCACCTATTTTGTTGTTTTTCTTACGTCATTGGTAGCCCTAATTTCATATAACTGTATTTGCAGATTAATATAAGCACAAGTTTACTCGATAAACTATCAGTCACTATAAGCTCGTAATGTGTCAGTTGTATGCAAAGAATCAAACGACCTACAGAAAATCAGCATTTCAATCTCCTTCTCCGCAATACTGCAGAACTCATGATGTAAATAGTTTTTTTTTCAAGTTCAAAGAGTAGCTGTCGAGCAGTGGAAACCTTTTATATGCGTAGAGGTGTTGCAAACATTGACAGGTTTGGCATGCACTGTATTGTAGTGGTCAGGATTTTCGGGTTAAGCAGGCTTTGTAAATATGCCTAAATATTCTCGTTCAAGGGAGCTTTAACTCTCTCAAAAATAGCTGTGACATAAAAAGAAACCACCACCAAAGTTTATCAGTACCCTATACTCTAACGGCTCCAGGTATTGCTCAAATGGAGGACCGTCTACCACAAAAAAGTATAATATTGAACATCTCCGTTATACGATCAGCCTGTTTGCGCGGTTACAAAAACCTCGATGTATGATTCCATGCGCGAAGATAAATTGTTTAGCCTGAATATCAATTTTTCTTAGCGACGGAGAAGGTAGTGGTTAACGTGTGGTTGTTAACAAAACATATTATGCAGGTCGTTCGTTCTAGATCCGGTTGCTAATTATAAGAGCTTTTGCTTGGAAATATCACGTGAGCGAGATAGGCACTTTTTGTGTGTTTTGTATCTTTGTTTTTAGACGGAAGATTGCTATTGACCAGTTTATACGGTTAGGTTTTAGATTTCAGGATAAAAAGTACTATTGTTGGATCGCTACAAGTTTCCGCTAATTAATGTTGACTGTCACCTCCATGGCAGTTATTTTGCTAATGATGCCATTGTCGAAAAGGATTTTGACTATTCAACAGCACGCAGAGAAAGATTACGCTCCAACCTCTCAAATATTATTCTGGGTTGTTTTTTTAGCTTTTTTAAACCATCATCGAATTACAGCTTCGAAGCTCACCATAGAGTTTCAGACGATAAATTTATTTTTACCAAGTGGTATATATTTTCAGAATTTGAAAGTGAGGAGTCTTATTTCAAAAGAAATTTACCAAAGCAGATGACGTAGCCAGAAATAACGCAGATGTGTATCGAGCCCTGATTAGTTACGTTGAAGCCCCAATGCCGGCTATTCAAATGTTACTGCACTGCAAATTTGTATGTTGCAGGAGGATTTACCGCACTCCAATCACAAATATTCATTCGTTATGGCACTACAAAATTTCGCACTGCAGGAGCATCTAACGCACTGCTCAAACGTTTCAGTTCATCCTAATATATTTACCCTTAAACAAATAACATAAACACCACATCAAATGCACTAAGTCGTGGTAGTTGGTGATGCGTTGTTGGTTTCAAGGACTCTGAGTAAAAGAGGAGGGTGAATAAGCCAACTGCGATTGATGCTGAACGTGCCTGTAAGTTGTGTTCAGAAAGATCGCCAGTTTTTGGTTTGCAACACGTGAGCGTAGTGATGGGTGTTCTGGGTAATTTACGCAATTATTCTTAGGAGAGAGTGGCCATGTGTCCTAGTGTTCCATCTGTTTACAGAGCCTCACCAAGACTCCCACAGATTTGCCAGTTTGAAGTGGACTGAAGGATTGGCGGTTGTGAGGGCGAGGAGTTTGTGATCTTTCTGCAGTAGCGTGGTTAGATCGGCCCATCATAGTGCAAAACTTGCGTCTGCTGGAGAGAGTAAGGGAGGACCTTTGAGCAACAATGACCAGGCTACCAGCATTTGTTTTCCGATGCGTCGTCGAAGGAAATGTTTGGTTAAGGCGGCGGTGATAATAAAATGATCCGTTTTGAGGGCGCAGGCAATCACTTCCATTAGAGATTAACACTCCGGGTCATTTAGCGGCCTCATTAATTAATGCTGCATTGTGATATTGGCATGACATTTGTCACATTGTGGATGGTGTGGGTTTGACATCTCTTGCTAATGCAGCTAAGGGGCTCTTATGGACGTCGAATAACAGTTTTTCCTAACTCTTGTCAAGATCAAGCCCGTCGAGGCCTAAAACCACTAGTGCTACGAGAAAGATTGCGAATGCAGATTACCAAAGGCCAAACCTCTTTGCATGCAAAGAAGCGTCCGCCGTAATCCCATATATTTCAAATGCCAACCGCTGCTGCGTGTTCCGCGCCATCGCATTCTCATTTCCGCCTCAGCACAGGACCGGCAGCTGGTCTCCTTCAACCTGAAACACCCTCCAGTGCAGTTGTTGTGTTGAGTTGGTCCACGCAATGAAAGCCTGGCTGATGAGGGGCCCGGATTCCTCAAAGCGTTGCCGGTGCTCTCCCGGACAATTTCACACGTGGTTCATGCGAGCTAGCTGAAGCCGGTTTTTACCAGCTGAGCTGCTGTAGAGCAAGCCTGTTCGTCCACTGTTGGTCATGTATTACGCACAGGCAGGAGCATGTTCTTCGACCAGGTGATAGAGGGCGCAGTTGCGTTGACCTTGGCTACCTTGCGTGCGCAGACGTAGTTTTATAGGGCGGAGTGGTTTTGTGGGAGCAGGTTTCTGTTCCTCCGCTAGTGGGAGCCTCCCGCCGCAACGTCTATCTGCCATGTCATTTGTGAAAACCATAGAATTTGCCGGGCGACGGGGATGTCATTTTCGGGCGAGTGCCCACTGACGTTCGAGGCGACGTTTGATTTGGTTTCTCAGAAGCAGCTGGCGCACACGCTCCTGCTGAAAAGTAATTCTAGCAGCTCGTGATGGTGCTCCTCGCTTTGTATTAGTGAATTTATTGTCTCACAGAGCAATATCATTTGTCAAAGTCCTGTGACTTTGACGAATGATATTCACCTTTTTTTCAAAGTCATCACCATCCTATCTAAGCCCACTGCAGGGTAACGGCACCTCCGATTAATCTTCAATTTCCACGGTCCTGTGCTAACTGCGACCAATTTATCCCCGCAAACTTCTTGATCTCCTCCGGCATTCTAAGTTGCTGCTTCCGCCTGCCACACTTCCCTTCTCTAGGGATCCACTCTTTTACCCTTAATAACCTACGGTTATCTTGCCTTCGCATTACGTGCCCTGCCCACGTCCATTTTTTCTTCGGACTTTTTACTAAAATATCATTAACATGCCTTTGTTTCCAGACCCACTCCGCTCTCCTCTTGTTCCGAATGTTACACCTATCATCTTCCGTTCCATTGCTCGCTGAGTCGTCCTCAATTTACGTTGAACCCTCTTAGCGAGCCTCAGGGTTAATGCCAAGTAGGGAAGTACTACAAAGTCAAAGTCACACATTTATTATAAAAATAATAAAGGTTTCATCATAAAAAAAGAGGCATGAACAAGGAGGAAAACATCATAGTTTTCCTCTATATTAAGTCTCTTTTCTTAGAGGTTTACCCCGTCCGCACAATAAACTGCGAGCAGGAAGCAGAATGTGCCACCGCCTCTTATAGCATCCTCACGCCTTCCTTCGAACCCTTGGCCTTTACAAGATTGAACTGAAGCAACACAACAAGTACAACACGAAGCGTTCTCTCAAAACGTGCGCAAACTCCGGCTCCTACTAATGCACGATGATGCCTTATCCTGAGCGTCAATAAAAGTGCAAGGCGCCTACAACAGGCGCTATTTTGAAACTGCAAGTGCCAGCCAATCTACCAACCCGAAAAACTCAAGACAGTTTTATTTTTGTAGATGGTACGAGAGTGCACTTAGTGTAATATTTGTGAACGCAAAAAGTGTGTACTAGGGAGGGTTATATAGTACATCGGGTTAAGAGATTTACGTAACGTAGCAATGCGGAGCTTGAGGCGGCTCAGTTTAGTAAACCGCTGTAGGCAATTTCCCACGGGCCGAAATAAATTGATGTGAGCAAGCCAGACATAACGTGTTTTTATAAAGCGATCTAATGCGCCGTTCTGCGTTTAGGATCTCTATTTTAATACCTTTAATGCCAATATAGAGGGAAAGGTTAGCAAATCTAGTAAACCTTCACCAGGGGACTACAAAGAAGCCCTGCGTTTCATTCATTTACTATCAGCATGGCAGCTGTGGATCAAAGGTTGCTTTTGGTATTGGTACATTTTAGTATTGGTACGTGTCATAATAGGACTAAATTGTATTCCGAGAGCTGCTTTAGTTAAAACGTTACATGCATATCACACAAGGACTGACGAACTCCCTTTCGTCACTTGTATTTAAAGATGTGAATACTCTTGAGAAAAAATCTAACTGAAGCTGCTTCTAAACATTATTTAGAAACTCATGCCGTGTGAGGAACTTTTGAAATGCTCATAGAAATGCGTTACTTGTAAAAAAACTATTATCAGATGGAGACACGTCCGATCCACAGATAACTTGACCGACGGTGAAACCAAGTGGTGGAGCCAGTCTTGTTATTACGACGGCATGTTTCCTACAAACTTTCTTCTCACTGTGAGCTCTCACAGAGTCAAAAGGCGTTTTGAAGGATAGAACAACCGTCCAGAACAGTTTCAAATCGATGGTAGCCAAGCAGACAGAAAGTATTTTAAACGGAGAATTCGTAGAAAACGGGGCATATTTGAATATTTTCCGTTTTGAATCCGGCGAAAGGGCATAGTTACAAAAACCGGTGGCAAATACTGATACCAGAAACTCAGATTTATTGCCTGCCCATGGAAGTTCTCCAGCTAAGCAGACAGTCAATATTAATGCTAGGTGGTTAATATAAATACAATATTCCGTTTTCTGGCCTATTTTTATTTTTATTATTACGGCCTTTTCAATAATGTTTTCGCTTGAGTGAGCGACAGCCACATTTTTTGCTATTTATGTTGTTATTTGTTATCAGAAAAAAGGTTCTCGCAAAATTATAGGATCAAAATTTAGACTAACCCAACAAAACGTATTTGTAAGTGGTAGCGTCACGTTTTCACCAAGCGCTACCAATGGAATGTTGGTCCTTCTGTCGGTTGCCGTTTTGATCAGCCCACAATGAAAGACAATACTTGAACGCGTGAATTTTCAATCCAGTTTTTTTAATCGACACGCGTCAGAATTTCAGCATTACAAAACACCAAGGAGTTTTTATTAGTACATTATTGTACCAGACACGCAGCTTACAAATCGAGCACCCCAGTTTGAAAATTTCACTGAAGCAGTTGAGGTAGCCATGTCTGATTACCCAGAAAGTTGTGATTGATGTTGAGACACTGAGGCCAATAGGTTATTACACGCACACGTTATCGCAATAAAATTTTTCATGGTGCGGCAATTATCCAGAACACCTTTTCAACTTCTCAATGTGCCCAGAAACATACTTATTAGGCGGAAAAATTACGTGGCAGCTAAGAAAACGCAGCGCAGTTCTTCCCATGTCCAAAGTGTCAAACGTTATAGAATGAAAAAGTTTTGTGAAAATAAATACAATATCGGCACACCTCGACCGATTTTATAGGGTGCCGCCAAGATAACTGGGAACATTCTGGGAAGCAAGAAAGGAGCTATTTTATGTGAAATAAAAATAAAAAATAAAAACTTACGGAGCAATAAACGAGCACTAAAATTTTTACTTGCACGGTATTATTGAGACCACAGTGTATTGAACTTCAAATAAAGTAGGAATTTGCTCTGGCGCAAACACCGAAGTAACAAGTTCAACTTGCCTTTATTCTTGACCTGAAAAAAAAAAGAAAACACATCGTAGTATAAATAACTGTTGTCTCTTTACGAAGAGAAGTCAATTTTCTGAGTAGATCAGCCCCATCACAGTGACCGGACGGTTTCGACACCGAACTGCTTTCTGTTTAGTTTCTTTATTGCTACGACGGAAGGCAAGAATTTCCAGACATGGTGCAATTTACAATCATATTTTCACTCAAATAGGGGGCGTCATCGTCCTTTCCTGACGGTATTTCACATTTTGCATTCATTGTTTACACTGTCAATTCTTTGACCCAGAACTCTTGTCCCGTGCTTTGTATTGCAGCATCATGAATTAAAATAAACTAATAAATACGGTTTGTTTGCTCTCAACAAAAGACTTGAATGTAGGGTAATTATTTTCGTGTTAGTATATTAGGGCTTTTACGGATATCTCTCTTGTAGCCTATAAAATAGGAATAGAAAACGTTTCCCTTTGATCGGCTAAGCTTCACGTCCTTACGGTGTTTCTGCTTGTGGTCTGAAGGGAAGAAACGTGTTATACACTACTGATACTGGCATAAGGATGCTCATTTGGATAGTTATGCTTGAATGCTTCGAGTTCAACGAGCGTATTTCGCTTGAGATGCATATGGGAGACGTTATTTCCTCCCGTGCTCAAAATATAAAAGACACCTTCACCTCACCTTTTTTGGGCGAGGAGCTGTGCTTGCGCGATGTGATTTTTTAGCGGTTCTAAAGCGGTTTTTTTCTAAGCACTAACGTATCGTTTACTTTGCAGGATCGTGCACATTTGCGGCTACGCCACCAATCTCCTGAATAGGTGTGGTGGCCTTGCCCGATAAAGTAAACAACACGTGATTGTCGATCTACGTTTTCGATTCACGCAACCACCACAGGTGACCAATTGACGGAGGAGTGACAGGCGACAGCACAGTGGCCCTTATTGGTAATAGGACGGCCGTAATTCTTTCGGTTTTGTGCTAGGTAGTTTTAGCATAGCCACTCTTTTAGATTAGGCCTTGTTTGATGTTTTTCGGGTAATCAGCCCTTCAGATAATAAATCTGGTGCCCATAATTACCGTTGCGTGTTTGAAGATTGCGTGTAAAGCCATCTGTGCAAAACTTCAGAATTAGGTTGGCATAAAAAGACTAATGTTGAAACACTTGATCGTTTATTGTGGAAATTTATTTGCCCAAACATCGAAAAGATAAATGCCCTCCGTCAATTACGAAGATGGTTGAGATGTAACTCTTGCTTGCATGCAAAAATCTACCCACGGAAATGAAATTCAAAGTTTGAACGACTAAAGTGCAAACTACATGCGATTCACAGTCCGAAATCAGACAAAAGCAAAAAAAATATCCCTCACGAGAAAGGTTAGTGCACCTGCCTTTATTCATTTTCGTCGTTAGGCATCCCTTTCACTAGATCGAGGGGTTGAATCTTTGTTTGAAAGGAAATGGCGCTCAAGGTGCAGTGTGGGATTTTGTTCGAATGAAGAGGTGAACCATCATTCGGGGCGTGTATTTTAGTGCCTCCACGATCAAAGAGTCCAAAATCTCACTTCCAAACCCTAATCCAATGCGCGCACAATGAAAATAAAGCAAATGTTGGGCTACACAAATTCTCTGAAGGGGCAATGAATAGACGTCGGCTCCAGAATGCGAGGAATTGAGGTTAAAACCCGACCACGGGAAGCGCTATTTCTTGTTTTGTCATAATCATGATCGTCATGATCTTGGTGTTCCAATTTTGTAAAGTTGGCTTTGCTGTGATTTTTAGTGATGACCCCACAATCAATGAGACGAAGAAACCTTCACTCTCAAAATGTAGCTTTGTAGAAATATTTCAACTATAACATTATGTCATGACGTAGGACAGCAGTGACAGTATTGGAAATCTCACTTTCCTACTTCATTGCATTTGTGAGAGATAAAATCTTCCGGTGGAATATTAAAAGCGTGCATTTATTTTGTTCACGTCAGTTGTTACCGCCACTTGGTAGTAGCGACGGGCGTGTTTCCGGACACGTTAATCACAGCCATTCGTACACTGCAGGTTATTGCCACGCAGCCGCACAACGCGCCCAGGAAGACCGGCTCCCAGCACACGTTTACGTGTGTAAGCCCAAGCCTGGATCATCTGCCACCAGGAAGGCATTATCGTCGGCTGCACCGGTCATCTGCCACGTGGGCCTGTACGTCACAGCGTGGACCCTTCAAAAGCATCTGTCTCGTCTGACCCTTCAAAAGAAAACTCGGCTAACCAACGATGACCTCGGGCTTGAAAACACCGCTCCAGTATATGTTAATGAACATCTTTGCCCCGCACAAAAGAAACTGCTCGCCATGGCCGTGAAAAAGAAGCACGAACACCACTGGAAAAGCGTCTGGTCGTTCAATGGAAAGATATTTGCGAAGGAAAGCGATGTCTCGCCCATTGTGTCAATAACGCACGAAAACGATGTCGGCAAGATCTGTGCGAAGAAGCGTACCAGCACTCCAAGCGTAGTACATGCTGAAGCGGCAAGACCGGCTGTAGATCCCTGAACAAAACAAAAACCGCTTCTGTCCAAAACCAGAAAGTACACAATAAACTACAACGAGTTTTGTCTGCCACACAAAGTTGAAGTTCAGGATTTGTCGTGTGAATCGGTCGTACATATTAATATACGTTCTATTAGTAATAAAGAGGATTCCGTTGCTTGGTTCTTGGAACAATTTTGTTTTAGGTTTACCGCTATCATGTTTTCAGAAACCTGGTATCAAAGCGATTCTAGAATATTAAATTTACCCTGTTATAATACCTTTTACGTAAATCGTGCGAACAAACGAGGGGGTGGAGTGGCTATCTGTGTTACTGACGAAAAAAGTTTGAAATACTATCAGAATTCTCACAAGTTACAGATGATTACGAAGTACTTACCTTGGTATGCCAAAAGCAAATCATCTTTGTTATGTATCGCCCTCCGACAGGAAGTGTTCTGCACTTTCTAGATTTCCTAGAAGAGTTCTTAGATTTCGCAAGACAGAACAATTATAACCTAATTTGTGGCGGGGATTTCTACTTGAATATCTTGGACCCAGATCGCTTTGGTAGAGAATTCAAATTTCCAATTTCTGCATATGGTTTTATAAACTTAATCAGCACTGCAACAAGAGTCACACAATCTACTTCTTCTGCGCTTGACTTGCTTATCACCAATATTGAAACTACTGTTTACAGTGCTGGGACAGTAGCATCGGATTTGAGCGATCACTGTCCGGTCATTTCTATTTACCACACATCTTCCGTGGGAAAATATGCTCGATATGTGCCTTTAATTGTACAGCGGGTCACCCAAGACAGGCTCGAATCATTTGAAGAAGACGCAATGAACCATGACTGGTCGTCTGCGCTTCACAAACAAAACGTAAATAATGCGTACAATGAGTTTATGCAAGCCTTTGTGCGCATTTACGCACGTCATTTTCCGTTCACAGCGTTGAAGTTATTGAAAAAAGATACGGAAGCCTTGCGTGACTCAAGAACACATAAATATGATAAAGGCTAAAAATCGCCTTTGTCATTCGTTTTTGCAAACCCGCACGGAGGCAAAGCTGAAACAATTTAAACGTTTCAGAAATCACCTGAACACAGTGTTGCGGTTTTCAAAAATAAAATACTATCAACATAGCTCTGAAAACATTACTCAGCGACGCCCTGATGTTGCTTGGAAGACGATAAACGAAGTCCTCGGTCGGAATAGTAATAGGTGTGCTGTGGAAATGTTAACTGTGGGCAACCGTGAACTTAAAGTAAAAGAACTTGCCAACTACTTAAATAATCACTTTGTTAACACACATGTAACAGATAATTGCCCGCCAGATATCAGCAGTCACAATAGCAGTTATATTGATAGTATATTTCTTAAACCAACAGACGAGCATGAAATTCACAATACGTTTAAGGCTTTGCGAAATAACAAGTCACTGGATATTATAGCATTCAAATTCGACCTGTTAAATATGTCTGGCCGTTTATCACTTCCCGACTTGCTCACATCTTCAACTTAGCAATTGAGTCTGGCATTTTTCCCGATGCCATGAAAAGGGCCAGAGTATCAGTTATATACAAAGGGGGAGACCGGAACAATGCCGCCAATAACAGACCAATCTTTGTTCTACCTGTTTTTTCCAAAGGGCTTGAAAAAATTATAGGTTCCCGATTAACAAACTTTTTCGGTGCAAAAAAAGTGCTAACTGATTCTCAATTTGGCTTTCGGGCAGGGAAATCCACAGAGTTGGCTTTATTGACCCTAAAAGAAACCATCATAAGAAACATTGAACAAAACTTGTTGTATACAGTAGGTCATTTTCTAGACTTAAGTAAGGCTTTTGACCTAATTGACCATGACGTTCTTACTGCTAAGCTTGCACAATACGGTATTCGCGGAAAACATTTGGCTTTGCTTGACTCTTACCGGCACGGCCGACAGCAATGCGTTTTTATTAATAACCACAAGTCATCTCTTTTACCTGTCTCCCAGGGAGTACCTCAGGGTAGTGTGTTGGGTCCCCTTTTATTTATTACTTACATAAACAACATTGTCCAGATTGATGGCGAAGTTAAATTTATGATCTACTCTGACGATACCACTTTCACTGTTTCGGGTTCTAATTTAGATAACATAATTGTAAAATGCAATGACGTCCTTAACAAGGTATCTTTATGGTGCGAAATGAATAGGCTCAGAATTAATCCAATGAAAACGAAGGCCATCATCGTCTATGCTAAAAACAAAGAACTATCTGCTTCTCATCAGCTAAGTTATGAACACCAGCCTGTTTCCATTGTCAGTGACCACAAAATTCTAGGAGTATATTTTTCTTCAAACTTAAAGTAGGACACTCAAATCGACTTTCTTAGCAAAAAGTTGTCGCAGTTACAGGACTACTATAGCGTGGCCGGACTATCCTTCCGCTAGAAGCAAAGCTTCAATTCTACTACGCCCTATTTTATTCATACTTAAATTACTGTAGTTTGGTCTCGGCTACAACAGCTAAAATCAACATGAATAGGATTATTACCATACAGAAAAGAATTGTTCGCCAAATATCACATCTAAATCGCACAGACAGAACACGAGAAGCCTTTGAAGGGCATAATTTGCTACAAGCCGATAAAATGTACGAGTTTTGCCTATTGCAAATGCTCAGGTTTTCATCAACGAAAATTGTTAATTACCACTCCTTTCTGGCATCGTTACAAACTTACTCACAGGCCGTCCAAACTCGCTGCGCTGATATATGGGCGGTACCACACTTTCGTACAGATTACAAATTTCAATCATTAGCGCGCGCGCACACGCACACGCACACGCACACGCACACGCGCGCGCGCGCGCGCACACACACACACACCACACACCACACAAACACACACACACGCACACGCACACGCACACGCACGCACACACACACACACACGCACGCACGCACGCACGCCCACACACACACACACACACACACACGCGCGCGCGCACGCGCACACACACACACGCACACACGCACACACGCGCACGCACGCACGCGCACGCACGCACACACACACGCACACACGCACACACGCACACACGCACGCACACGCGCACGCGCACGCATGCACGCGCATGCACGCACGCACGCACGCGCACACACACACACACACACACACACACGCACGCACGCACACACACACACGCACACACACACACGCACGCACGCACGCACGCGCACGCGCACGCGCACGCACGCGCACGCACACGCACACGCACACGCACACGCACGCACGCACGCACGCACACGCACGCACGCACGCACTCAAGCACGCACACACTTCAAAAAAATTGGAAACAAACAATAGCAACGCACCTTTCACCCAACAGGAAACATCGCATTATCTCGCCTGATTAGGCCGACAAAATTACGATACGTTATGATACCACCCTTTTTACCTACCTAGTACAGGCTGAAGATGTGAAATCATTTCCTATGGCATGAAGTTTGTGCGAAGTTTGATTTTTATTTGTGGTCTAGGAACACAAAAAATTTTTTTTTGTAAATAAAACAAAAATATTAAAATGTCGCAATGTTAATCAACAGAGAAGCACGATAGTTTCCTAAATTATTCTTTGACACCAAACCACGCTGGCAGAAACCCTATTTTAATATTTAAAATATGAATTTGTGTCTTTCTGGTAAATTCGTTTTATTTGGCGGCTTCGTATTGCTTTGTCTTAAAAAGGAATCTGTCCTTGTTATTCCCGTCCAATGTAATCTACAGTCTTTATTAGAAGGGTGGTGGCTGATTGTGGCTGATTGTGGCTGATTGTGGCTGAGCAAGTGGCTGATTGTTGGTCATCTTGGTGGCGCAGGGAGCACAGAAGCCGGTCTGGTGGAACTTGTGCGTTCTTGCGTTGATGGTAGTGTTCCCAGCGAGCTACGATGTCTTCCGTAATGGCGTAACCCGTGCGGGCCTTTGTTAGAATAACTTGTGCAACTTGTGGGATGTTGCGGGGTATCGGGTGCTGTAGCTCGGGAATCGTTGCTCTGAGTTCTTTCTTGCTTCCTTGTCGAAGTGTCTTCCTGCGTTCCTCAGGGGAAGGGTTATGTGAAAGAGAAGGCGCTGCAGACTCCGAGGGGTGGTTCAAAATTGTCTCCCTCGTGAGCCTATAGACCTCCTCATTCCAGGGGTTACCTGTGTGGCCAGGTATCCACTGCACTTGTATGTCGATGTTATGGTCACGCTGGAAGGTTTCACAGAGTTCTTTTATACGGTGACGTACTGTGTCTTCGTGGCGGGGTGCGTAACGCTTTGATGGCTTCGAGGTTATCCGTGCAGATTATAACTCGAGTTGTATTTTCAGCTATAACGTCTGGGATCATCTGAGCACTGTTGCAACCGGGTGGGGGCACCCGATCCGAGCTCCGTGGCCTCCGACATACAAGTGGTGGTAGCGTGTATGATGCGAGCGGCCAGCCGCTGTTGCAGCCGTGAAGAAGTCCAGAAGCCGAATGCTAACGTAAAAGTTTACTTCATAGCGGGAGGTGAGCCGAAGCCAAAGAACAATGCCCCGACGGGTGAGGTTACAATACAGGACTCGAGCAGAGCAACAACATCGATTCGCTGCTCTAATAGGAATCGTTTACAACGCTCGCGGGGGTCTATTTATACCCAAAAACGGTAACGGTCAAACGCCAACAAGCTGGAACATGCCACGAACGTCACCGACACACACAACGCTCTTTCCAGAGTTTGTAGCCTCGGCGCACGTTGAGTCCGAGAGAGGGGAGAGATGAGGACTCCGTTGCGATCGACGGGGCCTCTGTGTCCTTGAAGAGCGTTGAGTCGAGCCTCGCCGGCAGCCGCCGAAGTTTCCAAATGCGCCGAAAGCGAAGCGTCTGAGCCGGGCTTGTCGAAACTTGCTACCGACATGGTGGCGCCTGTTTTAGAAGGCGCACGCAGTGGCTTCGCCGCACAGCCGAGGAGTGATGCGGGAATGTACGGCGGCGCTGGCTGTGATTCGTAACAGCTTCTCCGCCGGGGGTCCGAGATCCCGATGGATAAGGGTCTTCAACCGTTGTCCGGAGGGATGCTGTCGAAGTGAGGTGCTCGGCAGACGCTCGACTCCAGGCTTGGGCTATACGACACCGTGCTGGAGCCTCACCGGGCCGGTCACTGGGCGAGTAGTTGCTCCCCAAGAACATCTCTGGCTTGGTCAGGCAAGCAACAGAACAACACAGGAAGACACAACCGCATCGCCGGCAAGTGCGAAGACAAATCCACACTGAAGATCTACCAGGCTTTTAGTAGCGATAAAATACGCTAATAACTAACTGCACTAGTTATATTTTTGCCCAGCAGTCCTTTAGACAAGTGAACAAACCTGAAAGTCGACATTTCGCGTGATTGGAAATGTCCCAAACACAAAAAAATGCAATCGTAAAGGGCAAAACCTGCTCCAGGAAAAACAATGAAATTGAGAAACTCATGCGTCTGCAGGCCAGTTCTCGCGCCGAGAGCTGTGATTTGAGCTCTCGTCAATGCCCTGAGCTTTTCCCCTTCTTGTACCGCACTTTAGGTGCAGCCGTTCTCTCAACGCTGCTGCGACCGCGTGAAATGACACCGGTAGTCTTGTTCGACAAAGGTTGAGCGCGCGGAGGAGCGATAGGGATTTTCTACCGTTCACGCGTTAGGCGCGCACTCCGTAGAGGGCGGCGTTCCCTCGGCGTGATGCGAGCTCACGGCTTTGCCCCTCGGTGTGTCCGCACTGAAACACGCGCCACAAGTACGCGCAGAAGTTTTTTCTCTCTCCTCGTTGCTCGCCTTTTCGCGAACGCGTTCGGCAAGCGAATATCGGAACGCGTTCACGCTCTCTTCTCTAGGCTGATCGGTTCTCGACTTCGGCTCAGCCACAGGCGCCACCGAAATCTCAACTAGCTTAGCCCATATTGGCCTATCGTCGGGTAAATCAGCTGGGAGTGACAAGGGCATGACGTGCTCATTTGACACCTCGTAGCTTTCAACAGACCCTATCTCGGCGTCAATCGCCTTTTTCGTAACACCCTCAGCAAGCGAACACCGAAGGGTGTTTTCGTTCTGTTTTGCGGCTGTCAAGGCTACACTACATCTAAGCTGCCCTGTCTGAAAAGACGGCTCAGCCGCCCCAGACACCTGAATCTCTACGAGCTCGGCTGACCGTTGCTCCAGGTCAGCTACCTGAGCTGGTGGCAGGACGGAATCGGCTTGCCCAGTGGCGAGATCGTCATGACTCCCAGCTGAACCCTGCAAACCGTTTGCTGCCTCGACTGCAGGCTTTCCCACCGCGTCGCTCGTTTCTGCACTACCGTACGAAGGAACAACCTCCGTTTCAGTGGACTCGTGTTGCCTTTCGGTAACCTCATGGTTTACGCACTCCAGCGAAACCTCGCTATCTCGCGAAATGTTCATGTTCAGACCGGTAGCCGTTCCCAAGGCCTCCCGCGAATTTGAACCGTCCGAACACCCCGCCGAGACCTCCAAAACAAACGCTGACACATTATCGCACTCAGTGGACACGCACTGCCCTCTGCCGACAGTCTGAGCTAATGCGCCGTCGTTATCTCTCTCAGCAACATTGCCGCGCTGCTGGGCCGCAACCGTCGCCTCCGACTCGCGCTCCCGAGCGTCTGCTACTGGCAACGCTGGCACGGTGCTTTCCTCGACAAGGAGGTTTTTTTCGAGAAATAATTCTAACTCAGGCTTCACTTCTTCCTGCTCGAGTTGAATTTCGTGCTCTAGTTTCTTGTTCTCCCGTTGGAGTCTCTCTCCCTCGAGCTCCTTCATTTCCAGTTCGAGGCGCTCGAGCTCGAGGTCGTACCATCGCATCTTTTCCTCGTGTTCCTGCTCTGGTTTTCTTTCCTCGCGTTCCTCCTCTGCAGCCAGACGTTTAGCCTCTGCCTCGGCGGCCTGACGTTTCGCGGTCTCCCGGCCATTGATCAGCTCAATGCATTCCGACAGCTCCTCATCGTCAGCCCCGACAGCGAGTATAGCCTGTATCAGCTCTGGCTTTCTCAGCGCGTCCATAACATCCAAGCGCAACTCTTTTGCAAGCTCCAACAACTGCGGTTTTTTCAACGCCTTCAAATTCATGGCCGGTCTAGAGTACTGCTTTCCCACTGCTCCCAAAAATGTTTTGCGCGAATAACCCACGCGACAAAAACACACGCCCTACCAGATATCCTCAGAAGCCTGGTAAAACTCAGTGAAGAAACGTCCCGCTTTCACCCTTGACCGCCGTGAATTCTGCGAAGTCCGAAGCCGCCTTGACATCCGTGGTGTTGGGTCTCGCACCGCTGGCTCCAGGTGTTACGAAGTTGTCATCCCACTGCTGCCAACCAGTTGTTGCAACCGGGCGGGGGCACCCGATCCGAGCTCCATGTCTTCCAACCTACGAGTGGTAGCGTGTATGATGCGAGCGGCCAGCCGCTGTTGCAGCCGTGAAGAAGTCCAGAAGCCGAAGGCTAACGTAACTGTTTACTTCATAGCGGGAGGTCAGCCGAAGCCAAAGAACAATGCCCAGACGGGCGAGGTTACAATACAGGACTCGAGCAGAGCGACAATATCGATTCGCTGCTCTAATAGGAATTGTTTACAACGCTCGCGGGGGTCTATTTATACCCAAAAGCGGTAACGGTCAAACGCCAACAAGCTGGAACACGCCATGAACGTCACCGACACCCACAACCCTCTTTCCAGAGTTCGTAGCCTCGGCGCACGTTGAGTCCGAGGGAGGGGAGAGAGGGGGACTCCGTTGCGATCGACGAGGCCTCTGTGTCCTTGAAGAGCGTTGAGTCGAGCCTCGCAACAAATCGTACTATCTTGTAGAGAAAGGGTAAACGACATAAGAACCCTCATTTACTGCTTCTGACAACGGCTATTGGTATGAAATAGAGGGCCCCTTTTATAGCAGTTGAAATGCGGTGTTTTTTTGGACAACTGGCAGCACCGGGTATTTGAAACTGCACCGCTTATCTGTTGCGAAACGTCGTCGACAGAAGTGTCGCGCACAGCTGAGATCTGGCTACACGATCAGATCAAGCGCAAAAGTGGGCTGTCGCAAGCAGCATACCAAGATAAGGATGTGTAATGAGGGTAAGCGGATTACACACTGGCAGGACGGCAGAGTGACCATAAGCTCTGTGACAATAAAGCCGATCTTGGCTAGAATAAGACGTGAGGAGTTTGTGAGCGATGGCCGAGCAAGGAGGAGGATGCCTGTTTGTCGCGCCACATCTTGTTTTCTTCCCCAGTGGATGCATGTATGCCTGAATACATATGGCTGCGTACATGTACGTGTTTTTGTCATGCGTCATTTGTGGCATGGCTCTTTTTCCCACCGAAGACACAGGAGAAAGAAGTAAAGCAGTTAAACAAGTGCATTGTCGTCATGGTGTTCTGCTGAAACCAGAAAATTTCAAATGTCCGGAATCAGTTACGGTACATGCCCTACACAAGACAGGTAACAAAAAGGCAAATAACGAGGTCGGAGCTTCTCTATTTCACCTGCGAAACCTCTCGCCGCCGGTGTACTTCGTGGCGCATTCATCTGCTTGTCCGCGTACACCATGGACATGAGTGGTCTGCAGCGCCGCTCTATCAAATCGTTTATGAGTAGAACTTAATGCGTAGAGTGTAATAATGGAGGAGGGTGGCAAAAAAGGACTTCAAAAACTGCCAGGATGGATAAAAATATCCGAACAGGCTTTGGCAAACAACTGCCTTTTGTTCCGTCGTATCGGAAAACCAACGTGTAGACAGCGCAAGAATTTAAGAAAGGGTACATACATCAAACCATCGAGCACAAAATGGGAGTCCCGCAGAGCTACTTTTATCTACATTACATATACTTTTAAAAAAAATTATAAAGTTTTAAAAAAAGGTACGTCACTTTAACGCACGAATTAATACTTCACTACAAAATCACGTAAAGTACGCTTCTTCCTAACGCTCAGAACGACCAATCAGCCAGAAAACTATGGGAACTTGGCGAATAATAAACCCAACATACGATAATAGTAAAAACGTGGCGCAGCTATCACTATTGGTACAGGGCAAGTGAAATAGTAGAGCTTGCTTTCCCTCTTCCTTCGTCGGAGACCGAGCGTTGCATCATCAGCTGCGGCAGGACAGTAGGTCTTCTGCAGAATTAATGTTTCTCCTTTCTAGCTCCAACGGCACCAATCCCGCTCCCCTCCACTCCATTGTTTGCCTCTGAACTTCCTTATTCTGTCTCTTCATCGAGTAAGTGCCCACCCTCTTTCTCAACCCGTGGCTCGGTATCCACCCGGTCACCCTGGTAGTCCAACGATTATAATTTTGCCTAACTTCATGCCCGGCTCAAATCCATTTTTTGGTTTTTGTGTGCCCACTGGTATTGAACTGATATAATATACTCTATTGTTCTTTGATCCATAAAGCTCATTTCTTGGCTTGAAATATCGCTCCGATCATTATTTGTGCTGTGGCCCCTTAGGCCGACAAAAGTTTTCTTTCAATTTGTTTAGTATTGTGCAAAGTTTCCTTTCAAATGTCATCACCTCACATTTATTTCTTAGCAGGTGGCTGAAAGATGCTTCACAACTATTTAAAAGAAAATGTACTTGTTTTTGTTCATCGGCAAAACCATCCGGTGCCGTTAGAGCACGATAATATTAGAAAATATATTAGACAACATAAAATGTACTTTTTGTAAGAACTTTTCTCTCGTGTTTACACTGTCTGGAAAAGAAAACGGAGGGTGAAATTTTATTCAATCCAAATCTATATATATATATATATAATATATATATATATATATTTTATATGTATATATATATATATATATCAAAATCTTGATGAAGTACAAGAAACTCTATTTAAATGCTTTAAACAAAATGTGGTAGGAAAGCTAATAAATGAAGTTTATTTGTTTCGTGATGTTTCGTTTCTCGTCAGTAGATGAAAAAGATCCTAAGATTCTTGCCGGTATGTCAATTATCATGTTTTGTAAGAATTACTCGAGCTGTAATTTAGGCAGAGCGACATGCGTCACCTTGACGGGGAGCAGCAAACTCAGCAGGTCTTCATAGGACCAAATTTCTGCGAACTTTTGCCAGTTCTCGCCCTCATTCTAAATTTCAAGGCCTGCAGTACAGCCCTAACGAACACGTTGCTTATCCGGCATGCTAAAAAAAGACAAATTTCTGCGATATATAACCAATCCTCACAACTCGTAAGCCTTTAATAAGTAATCTTCAAAGCTTCGGTGTGTGGAAAGCGCAAATGCGCTTATTCCTGTTTACTTCGATAAGGGCTACAGTAATCTGGAAAGGGACTTGGAGTTGACAAAGCTTCCGCAACATTTTACCGCCCCAATTGAATTTCAGTTGACTAAAGCAGCACCAGAAACTTTTCCTGGTCTACACAAATCGAATAACCTTTATTCTGTAATAAAAAAGTTTATACACATAGCTGGACAAGTGCGTCCACTCTAAGGATATTTCACTTTGAAATGCAACTATTGAAAAGCAGTTCTGATATCTTCTGGTAGGCCAAAAATTGTTCGACATAAATTACGTTTTTGACTATACGCTTCTCGAGTGTTCGAAGGTTTTCTTTTTTCTCCGTCCTGCCCCCTTTCTTCAAAACTAGATCCACAAATGGACCACATCTGGCCTGCCTGGGATTACCCTCATTGACATTATACCATGCACATCTCCCTATGACCCCATCTAGGTTAATTCCACTGTGGCCCCATTCATGACGCACACCGCATTACCCCCTCCCAAACCTCGAGTTGCCTTTGAAAGGGCACACGAAGCAGCAAGCCAACTGTCACGGGTCGTTCCCCCTGAGCACCCTCAAATACTATGTTGACGCTACATATTTCATCATCATCATCATCATCATCACCAGCCTGTCTACGCCCACTGCAGGGCAAAGGCCTCTCCCATTATTCTCCAATTACCTCGGTCCTGTGCCAACTGTGACCAATTTATCCCCGCAAACTTCTTGATCTCATCTGCCCATCTAACTTTCTGCCGCCCCCTGCAGCGCTTGCCTTCTCTAGGGATCCACTCTGTTACCCTTAATGACCAGCGGTTATCTTGCCTTCGCATTACATGCCCTGCCCAAGTCCATTTCTTCTTCTTAATTTCTACTAATATGTCTTTAACACCAGTTTGCTCCCTGACCCACTCCGCTCTCTTCTTGTCCCTTAATGTTACACCTATCATTTTCCGCTCCATTGCCCGCTGAGTCGTTCTCAATTTAAGTTGAACCCTCTTGGTGAGCCTCCAAGTTTCTGCCCCGTAGGTGAGTACCGGTAAGATGCAGCTGTCATACACTTTCTTCTTCAACGACAATGGTAGGCTGCTATTCATTATCTGATAATATCTGCCATATGCAACGCACCCCATTCTGATCCTTCTAATTATCTCTGCCTCATGGTTGGGATCTGGGGTCACAACTTGGCCTAAGTATATATATTCGCTTACCACTTCCACTGCCTCGCCATCTATCTCAAACTGCTGTGCTGTCCCGAGGTTATTGATCATTACTTTAGTTTTCTGCATATTAATTTTCAGGCCCACGGTTCTACTCTGTTCGCCCAGTGCGGAAAGCATGCTTTGCAATTCGTCCCCCGAGTTACTTAGCAAGGCAACGTCATCAGCAAATCTGAGGTTACTGAGGTATTCTCCATTAACCCTTACTCCCACCTGTTCCCAATCCAACGTTCTGAATACTTCTTGTAAGCATGCTGTGAATAACATTGGAGAGATTGTGTCTCCTTGTCTGACACCCTTCCTTATAGGTATTTTACTGCTCTCCTGATGGAGGATGATGGTAGCTGTAGACCCATTATAGATATCCTCTAGTATTCTTACATAATGCTCATCTACCCCCTGGTTCCGTAATGCCTGAATGACTGCTAGGGTTTCGACCGAGTCAAATGCTTTCTCATAATCTATGAAGGCTATATATAGGGGTTGAGTATACTCAGCGCACTTCTCTATCACCTGATTGATCGTGTGAATATGGTCCATTGTTGAATAACCTTTACGGAACCTTGCTTGTTCTTTAGGTTGACTGAAATCTAAGGTTGCAGAGATTCGGTTAGCGATTACCTTGGTAAATACCTTGTAGACGACTGACAGTAAGCTGATCGGCCTGTAATTTTTCAAGTCCTTCATGTCGCCTTTCTTATGGATTAGGATGATGTTCGCGTTCTTCCAAGATTCCGGTACCATTGCGGTCATTAGGCATTGCGTATACAGGTTTGCCAGTTTTTCAAGTACAATTTCTCCGCCATCCTTCAAGAGGTCTGCTGTTATCTGATCCTCACCAGGTGCTTTGCCCCCTTTCATTTCTTTCAAAGCCTTCCTTACTTCTTCGGTCGTTACTGGTGGGATGTCTATCTCCTCTGAACCACTGTCTCGTTCGGCATTATCCTGTATGTCCCGGCTACTGTACAGATCCCTATAGAACTCCTCGGCCACTGTGACTATTTTATCCCTATTTGTGATGACATTGCCTTGCTTATCCTTAAGTGCATACATCTGATTTTTCCACACGCCAAGACGTCTCTTTACTGTTTTCAGGCTACCTCCGTTCTTTACAGCGTATTCGATCCTCTCCATATTATACTTCCGTATGTCAGCTGTCTTGCGCTTATTGATTAACTTCGAGAGCTCTGCTAGTTCTATTCTGTCAGCTGCGGTAGAGATTCTCATGGTTTGCCGTTTCCTGATTAGATCTTTCGTCTCCTGTGAAAGTTTACCAGTATCCTGTCTGGCCATAGTGCCCCCGACCTCTATTGCACACTCCGTGATGATGCGTGTAAGGTTGTCGCTGGCTTCCTGTGTCGTTAGCTCGGCTTCCTCGTTAAGGGCGGAATATCGGTTCTGCAGCGCGATCCTGAATTCTTCTACTTTACGTCTTACTGTTTGCTCGTTTATCGGCTTCTTTCGTACTAACTTGTTGCGGTCCCTCCTCAAATCTAGCCTAATTCGAGATCTTAGCATACGGTGGTCACTACCCCTTACCCTTCCGAGCACTTCCACATCCTGCACGACGCCAGGGTTATCGCATAATATGAAGTCTATTTCATTTTTGTGCTCCCCATTCGGGCTCCTCCAGGTCCCCTTCCGACTCTCCCGTTTACAGAAGAAGGTATTCATTATGCGTAGGTTATTCCGTTCTGCAAACTCAACTAGTAGGTCCCCCCTGCTATTTCTACAGCCCAGACCATACTTCCCAACTGCCTTGTCTCCAGCCTGATTCTTGCCTACTTTAGCATTGAAGTCCCCCATAACTACAGTATACTGCGTTTTTACTTTAGCCATTGCCGATTCCACATCTTCATAGAAGCGTTCCACTACTTGGTCGTCGTGGCTGGATGTGGGCGCGTAGCCCTGCACCACCTTGAGCTTGTACCTCTTATTGAGCCTAATTACAAGAGCTGCTACCCTTTCGTTAATGCTGTAGTGCTCGTCTATGTTGCCAGCTATGCTTTTATTGACTAGAAATCCCACCCCCAGTTCTCTTCTGTCCTCTAGACCACGGTAACATAAGACGTGTCCATTTTTCAGCACCGTAAAGGCTTCGCCTGCCCTCCTAACCTCGCTAAGCCCTATTACATCCCATTTAATGCCCTCTAATTCCTCGAACAACACCTCGAGACTTGCTTCGCTAGATAAGGTTCGCACGTTTAACGTTGCCAGGTTCAGATTCCATTGGCGGCCTGTCCGGATCCAGTGATTCTTAGCACCCTCTGCTGCGTCACAGGTCTGACCGCCGCCGTGGTCAGTTGCTTCGCAGCCGCTGGGGACTGAGGGCCGAGGGTTAGTTGGCGTATTCATGGGAGGTTGTGGCCGTTACTACACCAGGGTGGCCAATCCTGCTCTGGTGAGGGAGTGCATTACCGGCAATGGTCGCCGGGGTCAGGCCGCACCCCAAGCCCCTTTGTGCAATTCCATCAATACGCGGATTTTTTTTTTTTTTTTTAATCCGGTGGGAATTGTCCGGCACCGGGATTCGAACCACGGTCCTTCTGCACGCGAGGCGGGTGTTCTACCTCTACGCCATCGCTGCATGCTACATATTTACCTAGCCACAACTCCACTGCTTGCGTCTTATTGCTCCCCCAACGAAACGCACGTCACCTGCACAGCTGTCAGTCACTGTCACCCTACTTTCTCTAGGCCATCAAACAGGCACAATAGCTTTCTCAAATAACATTCTCCGTTTTTTCTTTCAGTATAGCAATTCCTCGCATTCGTTAGCGAGGCTCGCACTGCTTGAGACATCCTACTTCGTGACGAAACCCATGACTACCTCGTTGACACTCTAGAGCCTTTTCCCTGCTTCTGTTACTATGTTATGGGTGACAGGTTGCACAGGAATTACTGGCTACGATAAAAACGGCGAGTTGTCTCTCCAGCTCGCCCACGACATTACCAAACCTGGCACCCGTGCTTTGCAGGCCCACTGGTCTATGGTGCACAAGGCCCCTTGCAAAAAGTTTCTTCTCCAGCAACAACCGCTACAACTGCAATACTTTCCGCATACGCTCACTGTCCAAACCTCTGTTAGGCATGTCCGAATGGACAGCCTTAGCACTCGAAGACATCTTTGATCTAATATATTGTTACGCGTTGGCAGGGCACAAAACTTCAATGATTACAATATTTGTAGTTACACTATATACAAGCGGCCATGGCCGAGTCCGCACAGTCTGCACGCACGCCTTTTCCTCGTCGTCTTCGACGTCGTGCTATGGCACCACGGGGCATTGTCCATTTGTCCCGTGACACTACCCCCCGGCAAAGACGACCGTCCCTGTCGAGGCCAGAGTGACAAGGTATGAAGGAGGTGCCGTTGATTCATTTTGGCTGCGAGGATCTGTGAACAGTGGTGCTCAAGTGCAGGCCCCAATGGTTCACGCGTCTGCTGATGGGTTGAATGCCATCGCAAAAGACGGGTGCTGTGCATTTGGGGATGCCTGTGCCAAGTTTGCTTCCTTACTGGGGGCTCTCGATTGGGCTGCTTCAGCTAGTTCCTGGTCGAAGAGCTGTTTTGTCCCAGTGCCTCCATTTCATAGCGCAACGCTCGTCCCGTCGCGCAGAATCCATCGGAAGTAGCCAGCAGCGAGCACGATGATATCGATGCACAGCCGGAAAACTGGATGTCGACTCTTGCGGTGAAGATGAGATGAAATGAGTATAAGCTGTGGAGTCCTCACTACCGCAGATGACGATGATTGGTTGGCGAAGACTGGTCCCCCAATATCGACGCCTACCACGCCACGACGAACCGTTTAGGGGACTGGGAACCGCGCTGCACGAAGGGTCTGGGGAAACGGCATGGTAAGCAGGCCTGGGCTGGGCAAGATCAGCTGGTCTCGACTTGACACCATTGTCAGTGACGGGCTAGGGACACGAGGTGGGGGAACTTGGTCTACAGCTTTTCGGGACGGGGCTCGGGTTTTGACACGCGGCCAGCGTACAAACTACGATTGCGTCGCCACCGTGACGCTGCGAAACGGTGGGCTAAATGGGTATGACGACGCCGCACGCAACAAGTTACGCGACGGTGGCATACAAACATTGAACGATTACGAACGATTTATTTACACTATTTACATGCGCCCATGGCCGAATTCGCTCAATCTGCACGCTCGCCTTTTTCACGTCGTCTTCGACGCCGGGGTATTGCAGAATGGGCACTGTTCTTTTTAGATGCGGAGCGTCTCTTGCTCGGGGGCATGTCACTTGTGCATGACCCGTCGGCAGGGCCTCTGATGATTATTGTTGCAGGACGCGCCTAGGAATTGGCCAACCAAAGAATTCATCAAGAGATAGCTTCGCTTTCAACCACCGTCGTCATCTTCCCGTCGGGGAACAGCTGAAGAAGAAGAAGGAGAAGGAGACAAAGCTGCGAAGAGGAGGGCGTGTACGTTGCTAATCCATCACGACATAGCTTCGCGTTCAAGCATCGTCGTCATCTTCCCGTAGAGGAACCGCTGAAGAAGAAGAAGGAGAAGAAGACAAATCTGCGAAGAGGAGGGCGTGTACGTTGTTCTCAGCCGGTGCACCAACGTCAACAAAGTTTACCTCACTAACGCTGACGGAGACTACCCATTCTACCACAGAGACGACAACACCGACAAGAACGTGATTGACGAATTTCTGCGCCTCGAGAACCACCGCCTACTCACTGTGCCACAACAGTACTTGCGTGCCTTTGCGACCGCTGTGGACCCGGACGCAGAATTCCCTCTGGCGCTACTAAACACCAGATCACTCAACATAACAGCAACCCAATGGAACCACACTGAGCCCCCATGATGCTTCGCATCCTCATCAGGTTCCCCAACGGAAGATGGTGTAAGTTTTTTCCAGTGACAATATTTACGTTTTTTCGTTTTTAGGCAAAACCTGATTTTTTCTGGTTTTTACATCCGAACTTGTTTCAGGATAATCGGGTTCAACCGACGTGTCCCCTAACCAACCTTTTTAAAGTAGCGATCTTTACTACCGTACGCTGATGGTCCGCTGTTCTGCAACAGTACTTTCTGGAAGCAAGCCCCCCACCTCTTTGCCAAACGCTGTTTTACAACTCATTGAGAGTTGGCATGCTTCACCGGGCTGGCAATGCTGCATTAACATTTTCGTATCTACCTAACGGAAACCGCGATGGGAAAATCACTTTCCCAGACTATCGAGAGAACTTTCTCCAAGCTGAGATACGTGAAACGATCGTACGGGTCTCTATTCAAGACACGCATGTTGCGCATGCAGACGATATTGTATACTACGAAAGGAGTGTAAAACATTGGTGACCACCTTTCTGTGAATAAAGTGTTACAGTTATTAGAAGTTATGAATGCTGTTTTCTTTCTACATTACTGAATCATTTCCAATCAAACACAAAATTCTGGAGAGTATTTGCTGGAAAACGTAAACGTCGCCCTCTTTACCAGTTTGAAACAACCACCAATTGTAACGCGTTAAGTAGAGCGAGCCGATTATGCTCCGAAAAAAAAATTACTGAAGTACTCAAGAAGGTATCTCTAGATTTTACCCAAAAAATGCCGGATTTTTATAATGGTGCTACAATAACCTCGGTCACTTCCCGGTTATGAGTGTGAAAAATACCCCGACATTTTTATTTCCCCATTTCCAAAAATTGATAAAATTCTCAAACGAATAACCCGAAATATACTATATCTACAGGCCATCTGCTTGACCAAACATCGACCACACCTTTTTCTCTCGCCTCCGTCGCTAAAAGTCCCCTGATTGCCCTAATGACCGGATTTCAAATTTGCACCGCTGCTTCTTTTTGATCGCCTCGCCAACGAATCGGCCATGGTTCTCGTCAACTATTTGGCCATGGTTCTTCTGAGTGAAGAAAATCAATCGGGGTGTAAATTCAGTATTTCTTTCTAGCTTTATAAACCGAGCGGAAATCACTCTTCCTCGCACTGAAGTAAAACTATTTTTGTAACTTTAATAAAGCATTTTTTAGGTGACACAGTTTTTTTTGTGTGTATCCACAAGCAATCATTTGGCCTTCAAGGTCTTTTTCAGAAGAGTACGGCTGGTATATTCTATACAAACCAATCAACAGAGGAAACGGAACAAGAACAGTTTCGCTCTTGTTTAAGTTTCTTTTGCAGTATGAATAAATTGCCAGTTTAGCACCTGTCATTCTTAACCGAAATCTTTGAAGAATAAGACTGCGGCATATTCAAGTGCGTCGACAGCTGTCACCGAGGCTGCATGCCGCAATGTACAAACGGATTTACGATGCGTAAAATACATGCACGTCGGCCAGCTTCCGTCCTGCTCAGTTTACAGGCTGGCATTGAAGCCAGTCAAAATGACCGTCAAACTTACTTCAGACAGTCACACCGACCGTCAGAAATGAGCGTGTTAAAAAACAAGGAACTGGGATGCTTTTTTAGGCAAGGGAACCACCCATAGGTTTTTCACGGGGGTGAATTATAGTTTCCCAAATTTGTTAGGCGTAAATTGCGTTCCTCCGTCAATATTCCAAGGGGTAACACGACCGCTTGCAAGAAAATACCGAACTCTGTGCCAAGCGTCGTGTACATGCCTCTGACAAGATACAAATCATAGTGATGTTCTCGACCGTTCAGTCTTAGCGCAAGCCTAAATGTTTTGTAATAATTAAACATGAAAACAGCGAGAAAAC
>NW_027526407.1:3314221-3369303 GCF_048455015.1 Haemaphysalis longicornis | reverse complement strand
AACCCCCTTGGCCGACCAAGTGCATTTTTCGGGAACAGGCGGCGTTGGTGCGGAGCGTTTATGCTGCGCAGAGTGATCCACCAGAGTGGATGCCTCTTTTCGATGCGTGCGTTTGCTTGCCTGAGTTTTTGATCTTTGTTCGACTGATGTCCTTGCCCTTTGCTGCCTGTTAGTTGTTATATTGTGTGTTAAGTGTATTGTCTTTTGACGTCTTCTAAAATTTTCATGCATTAAAGAAAAAAATTGTAGGGTAGTGGGAAGAGCACTAATAATCAACCACCTTTGACACTGAGATTGTAAAGAACAGAAGGGGTTCATCGCGGGCTCATTACAAACACAATGTAGTTTCAAAACCGAGATAGGGACGCGAGACTCGGACATGAACTCAAAACAAGAAATTGCTTACTCACTCTGTATTCAGAAGGCGCGGACGGCCTTACTCTTTAAATAAAATTCCGACTAAAGAAAGCAGTCACTACAGCAGAATTCCTATAAAGAAAGCAGAACTGGTTACTCGGCGTTGGCTCCACTGAGAAAGGGTACAAACCCGTCGGGAAGGCAAGAATAATACATAAACGATAATAGGGACCTAATAAAGTTTAGTGGGGCCTTCGGAATGCTCGTTTAGACGCATCCTGTGCACCAGTACCCGTAGAAAGTAAAAAAAAAGCGGCAAAACAACATTGCGAATGTCACAAAAACAAATATCATAAAGCGCACGAGATATATGTAAAAACGCAGCAAAACCCAAGTAAGCTACGTGGACGGATGTGTGCGCAAAGACATTAAGACAACTCATTCCGCTTGCCGCGATAAGTTATAAACCCATTATTTTTGTATAATTTAGCTGCATAACAAAAAATACAAAGTTATTTTGATAAATGTAGAGTCCAAGAATGCACTTCTTCCTAATGCAATGAATAAGTAAAGTACGAATGCCCCTAAGAGCACCCCACCAGTTTGGTATGATTTGATTGTTGTATAGGGACTTCAAAAGCCACCCAATGATACACCCAAATACTTTGTCACTCAAAGCGGAATTCTTCACAAACATCAATTCGGAAATAAACATCTTACTTCTACTAAAACGCCTTAGGAAAAAATTACACAAACACCAATGAAAGCGGTGGAAAGGAGAGAAAACTCAATCTCGTTAGCACTTCATACGTCAAATGAATTTTACTACATCAAGTCAGACTCCGTAGAAGAATGGTTGTTCCACAACAAGTGTACTAGAAACCTACGCGAATGGTGTTTAGAGGTACTAGGAAACAAAAGTTTGACGTACCAATGCAGCTAGAAGTGTCTCGAGTTTGTCATTTTTAGAGCTTACGTCAAGGATGTCCTTCTAGTCCATCATTACACAATATAACGGTGTCCTCGTTACTAGAAAACAACATATCTCTCGGAAAATCTACTCGTGCACGGATATAAGGATGACATGACCGAGATTGTGGCGGCCAGCCTAGAAAATGCACTGCATCAGAAGCAAATTATAGCTTAAAAAGCGCCGAAAAATGGGCAAGAAAGGCTGGAATAAACCTCAACACAACAAAGAATAGCATTCTGGTGATAGGGAAAAAGCACCAGAGGAACAGCCGATGGTTATATAAGTGATAACACAATTAAAAAGAGAAGCGTTTAAAATTTACGGGAGTAAGGTCTAATATAACCCCATTTTCGATACATAAAAGAGGTACAAATTCGATCTTAAATTATTCGCCTTCGCAGGACGATACCGGAGTTTTACCAGAAAGAAATGACCACAAACTAAAACTATAAAAATGCAACAAAATTTTTTTGTGCAAATCGTCCTGGTGTCACATTTTAATGATCAACGCAAGTCACAAAAACTGCGGGCAGTTCAAAGATTTTTATTAGTTAAAAACCGTAATCGTGCGGTGGGGCCCCAAATGAATCGTTGAACGAGCTGTTCTCGTATATTCACCTAATAATAAAAAAAATGTGCAACGATTTGATTTTTATACAAAAAAAAACGTTCATTTGTTAGGACAGAATTTCAGAAAGAGCAAATAGTCAAACTTTTTGGTTAGTGATATAGACATATAATTGCTGCGGACGGGCTAGGGAACGATAATGGTCTGCAGCACCATTTGTAGCTTTTAATGAAGCACGAATGAAACTTGATTCCAGCAAAAAATTGTTACCGCTATACAGCATAAATTTCTATGCCGAAAGCATGCCTCCACAATCTCAAGCCTGTTTAATGTAATCTACGCAAAAGATGTTTATTCGGCGACGTTTTTTGTAATAACGCAAATTACTACTATGAGCGCTCAAGCACTACGAGCGAGCAACCACACCAATCATGTTAGTTGCTCTTTGGGCGAAATAATAAAACAACTGCCGCTCTCGCATCCTTGTTAGAAAGTTTTTTGTTGTATTTTGTATTTTGAATATTTTGGGAAGAAGTGACTGTTGTCGTGCCAGCAATAATTGGGGACTCATTTGTGAACTTTCTCGCTTAGAAACCTTATTATGAGAGAACGTGCCTATTCAGAATGCTACCGTGCCGGGAAAAGTCTCACTTGTAGTATCGTTCAACCTTGACCTACACCGGAGCGCTCTCAGTGACGGCGATCGTGCCGATAATGATTGTTGTTTAGGGCAAAATATTCTCAGAGTAATTGAAGGTGTCGAATTGTACACGAAGGATTCGTGAATTTAGGAGTCAGCAAAGATGGAAACGCCTAATAAATCTTCTGTCAGCCTAATGGTCGCACCTTCAGCTCGTGTAATTCTGGTTGTAAGTACTTCTGCCATTAATTTGATCGAAATTCTTGGAGAGAGAAACTAATAAAAGACACTTGCCACAACCCGTTTTACTTGTTCGTGTACACAGGGACATAACAATGCTATTTCGATGTGTTGGCTCTCTTGTCGGGATTTTCGTTATAATTTCTAGTTATGCTTCAGCGAGCTGTCCATCACGTTCAATACCAAATAATTCATCCAGTATATCTCCCAAAGGAGAAGGGAAATATCGCAATTGCTTTTATTTACGCTTGGTTGCCTTTCCAAAGTTTGTTCACTGTAAATTGGTAAAAGTATAAACGCAACACAAACATTTCGTCATCTGAAGCGTTGCGAATGCTGTAGATGATGATGATGTTAATTGATAATTATGACGCGAGGTCGAGTAAAGGCAAAGACCACAAAAAACAAGGTGCTTCATAAGATTTGTGTGAAACCAACTACAAAAGCACTGCAGTTAAGACATGTGTAAAAAATTAAAAAGGCAATGACGATGGCTGGAGTAAAGGGGTTGGTCGTCAGTGTGCATTCAAAGAAATTAGGCGTGAAAATTTGGCATCGTTAAAACACAGAGAAGTGCGCTTTTATGAAAAGATGAGAATGTCACCTAAAATATACAAAGGGTGCAGAGGAATTTTTCTCTGTATAGCTGTGGGACGTATTTATGTCGTGTTGGGGTGGGTCGCTTACATTGTATTCGTATGTGAATCACGGATAAGTGTTGCCCACAAGCTGCACAGGGCCTCGGAGATGCCGTGATCAGATGCCAGTGTGTTGCATGCGCAAGTCCTATCCGAAAGCTGCGTAAGGCAATCTTAGTGAACATGTTGTGTAAGTCAGTGGTTTATATCATCGCAACACTCGTTTTATTGCGTGTATTTGTTATATGTCGGTTGACTGAATTGGGCTTGTCCTTTGTCAGAGAGGTGTTGTATTTTTATGGCTTGAGGTCTGCGTGTGCAAGTGCGGTCAGAAATGTTATTGCCAGCGCTCCCACCGTGGCCTGGGAGTGGTCGCTATGATTAGGGTCATTTCCCACGGCCTATTCAAGGAATGGAAAAAGAACTGCAGAACCAATAACTAGGTCAAAGTGTGAGTACGTTTTTTTTGTGTCACATATGGTATGTAGGGTGTATTTTGGTGAAAATGAATGCTCTGGAGAGTATAAGAAGCTTCTGATCAGGTAACCGCGGTCTTCCGTGTGCGAAAAGCGGCATACGTAATTCTGCGTTTTCAGCTGGCCTCTAAGAATTTACGGTTGCGGTCAAGGCAGCCAGTTAATCAGGGCATCAAAATCAGAGCTCGAAAGTGGAAAATCAGGAGGGTTGCAAAATTAGCATACCATTAATAAATAATCTAATATTATTGCGCAAACTGGTACAGCTTGAAGAACAGTGTTCAAATTGATACATTGGAATGGTAGGGATTTCTGAAATTATGGCCACACCGCCTAAAGGTTGTTTGTTTGCTGTCATCCCCACCATTCGGAATACAACATAGTTACTCAAGAAATGTGTGTTCGAAATATAAATGTGTTTTTTGGACGCCCATTACACTTGGCTGATTAGCATGCATTATGTCATATACATTGGCTAGAATATTAGGAAGGTCTCTACAGTTCCATTCAAGGATACTGTAAGGTCCACTTATGAGATTCGCGGCCAGGCGCCCGGGCTGCGCGTGAGAACGCGCCGCTCTGTCTGGCGACGTAGCACTGCCGACACTGCGCTGCAACCACCGCTAATTCGTCGCGGCGTGCGCGGGAGACGGATTGTCTGGCTCACCCCATTCTCAAGGATAATCCCCCATTGAGAGGGCAGACTGCGGCGCCGGATTCCAGGAATGTCTACTTGACGCGCAGAGGTGGGGGGATTAGCGGCGGCCGGAGAAGCGCCGCACGAGTCTATTGTTAACACGTCCCGGTCAGCATGACGCACAGTCGCATCTTTCGCGCTCATCCCTCCGGGTCGTACGCGTTTTCTGGCCCGCGGGCTGTCCGTTGACCTCAGATAGCGGCGCCTCATTGAATATTCCGTGACGTGCTGAGTGACAGCTGTCTACGTGAATTCGGGCACTCCCATACGTGTGTACGAACGCTACAGGGGCGTTCCCGAGAGAGGGTGATCTCGAGGTTTTAAAAGGCCGAACTTGGCCGTTGGAAATGGTTCTCGTCTGAGCGGTGAGCTGGCAGTTCCCGGCGAGACAAGGAGTCTCGACCGTTAACGCCAGGTTGGGATTTAGGAGCCCCCTAGTCGAGGTTAAGATCGCGTCGGAGGTTCAGAGTGAAGCGCCGCACCGGGCAACTAGACGGATCTTGCGGCGAGACAGAGTCTCGGCCGTCGCTTCTCGAGCGGTTTGTGTACGCTCCGAGAATAGGAAGAGTTAGACGAAGTTGAGGAGCTCGAGTGATTTGTGCGCACTCGGAGCTAGCGTCTAGCTGAAGTTTGCAGTTTTTCCTTTATTATTCATGTACCCAGTTTTCCCACTGTAAATAGATGCATATAAACCATTCGTCTCATTTAATCAACCCCAACGCCTTGAGTTCGTCAATTGGACCGCCGCCTCCAAGAACTTCAACACCATCGCCCTGCCAGCCTCCTGCCAAATCAACCGGAGCCCGGGCGATTGGGTTCCTGATCGAAACCAGACTTCGGGGAAACGATCTTCACTGGCGCAGTCGACAGGATTTGGCAGAAGAAATCACCAGGCCACAACCAGGGGCAGCAAGCGGACGCAAGCCCGCCTTCATCGGCAGCAGCCGAGCTCCGCGCGGAGTGGAGCGGCAGAGCCAAGCCAGCGCGCGGAGCCAGCGACGCGGCAGCCGACCACCGAATGTGCGGGTGAGTGGGATTTCTTGCGCTTTGTTGTGGCGGTGTAGGCTGAGTCTGGGGTTGCATGGTAGTCACGCGGAGCATGCTGGCGAACATGGCGGAAGGAGACGGAAATGGTCAGACGCATGAGGCGCCACCTCAAGGAGGCTCGGCAGCAGGAGAATCTTTAAGCGGAGTCCGAAACAATGATTATTAGGCGAATGGAGTTGGAGTTTCAAGAGCGAGAGGAGAAAAGAGCGCGCGAATTCGAAGAACGAGAAAGAAAAGCAGCGCGCGAATTCGAAGAGCGAAAGAGAAAAGCCTCGCGCGAAGCGGAGGAAAGGGCGCGCGAATTCGAAGAGCGAAAGAGAAAAGCAGCGCGCGAAGCGGAGGAGCGAGAGAGAGGAGAGGCGCGAGAATTTAGGGAGCGCATGCAAAAACTGAAGCTCGAATCTGAAGAGCGTTTGGGGGGTATGAGTTGGAGCTGGAGCGGAGAAGGCAGACGCCCTTGCGCTCGGACACCCGCGAGCAGAAACAATGGGGCACAGACCCAGCAAGTGGTATAGCGACCGCGAAGTTGAATGGTTCCGGAGAGGGTTCGGAAGTTGAACATTGCGATGAGAAAGTAAGCAGCCGTGACTCCCTGCACGAAGCTAGCATTACCGCCGGTGTTGAACGCGTGGAGACGGACATTGGGATGAAGAGCGACGAAGTAAGCGTGTCCGGGGATACCGTAGAGCGGTGTAATGAAGTGATGCTCGAACATGACGAGCGGCCTCGCAGGCAAAGTTTGGGGACAGAGCCTCAGCGCATAGGGCAGAACCCGTCGGGCGGGCCCAGTTATGCACTGGCAGCAGAGTTGAATGAAGCCAGCTCGTTTTTCAGCTCGAGGCCCCGCGAGAACGAGATAAGCGGCCGTGGCTGCGCACAGTTGGCGAGCGGCTCAACCGGGAAGAGCTGCATGGAAAGGGAAGCGAGCGCGAGGAGTGTTCCAGCGAGCGCGTCCGGTATAAGAGCAGAGTCAAAGGGTAGTTCCGTTGTTGCGAGCGTATGGCCGCCAGTTACTGTTGCACCGTACGCTGCGATACTGCATGCTGAACTTGCTGGCACGGGCGATGCCCAAATTCTAATCGTTGGACCGGAGGAGACTGGAGTCGTGCAGGAAAGTCTTGGGGCCCGCCGCGCTCCCAATTACGCTCGAGAGTTGCATGAGAAAGCGAACTCCGTGTCGGGCGTTCAGGAGCTCGCCCAGAAGACAAACGAGATAGAAGACGAAAAAGCATGTGACGAGTCGGAGCGAAAAAGAGACGGAGTTGACGATCAGGCTGAGGAAAAGCAGGAGTTAAAGCCGGATAAGGGAGCTGAGAAGGCAGACTGGGTTGAACATGTAGAAAATGGAAGAGGAAGCGAGAGAGAACGCGAAAAGATGGAGGATGAGGAGATCAGAACGTTTGAAGAGGATAGGAACGATATGGAGACGTCGCGTGGGTTTGGTAGTCTTGATGGTGAGAGTGTAACCGAGGAGGCCGATGGAGAACACGGAAACGCAGGCGTGGATACTGCGAAACCAAGAATGAGAGCTCCCGAGGAGGTTGTGAAGGAGAGGGAAAAACCGCGTGAGGAGGCATCTACAGTTGAAAGCGAGGAACGAGACGCAATCGGCGATCTCGCGAAACCTGTGGCTGAAATAGAGCTTCGTAGCTTTAGGGTTGGTTGCGGCCATTACCGAGATTTAGTCGTGAGCCGCGCTGGATGGGTTGACGCACTAATTTCTGCGACCTGGCACTGTGTCACAGGCCCTAGTTCTGAGTTGTGCCAGGATGAGTGCGTGCTGGGACAGCCAAAAAACTGTCTTTGTCAGGCCGCAGCTCAGAATGCACCTAGCGTGCACGAGCGGTTTTTGGTAGTGACAGGTGCTTGTGAGGTTGTTGTTGTGGGGCAGTCTGTGCGTAAAAGAAATAATGATCCCGAGAAGGTCGTCGCGTTCGCGGGCCGCCATTACGCTCCAGCATCAACCCTGCGCTCACGCGGCCAGCGCGCAGCATTGCCTTACGTTGGGGCATTGGGGAGGGATGGCCGCGTCGCCTATGGGGCAGGAAGCGAAGTCGCATTTTGCGATACCACTCCGTCTTCAACGAAGTTGTGTTCGCCTCATTGGGCTAAATTGTCGAGACTTGCGTTGACATTGCAACGCTACGTGGTCTGGATCATCTGCAGAGGGGGCTGGAAGTACGCGAATGCACTCGCCTGCTTTCAGATTGTAGCTTGGGGGGGGCTAGTATTTAATTGCCTCCGTGCCTTAACACCGCCACGACGGACGTGAACGTTCCCGTTCACCCGTCCTTTTTCGTTGGTGGTATGTGTGTGTGTGTGTGTGTGTGTGTGTGTGTGTGTGCCGCGGTTGTGCGTGACGAGATGACTTGAGTGCTCGATCCGTGCACCGAATTGATCGATCCGCGCACCGAACTTAACTTTCTGTGCACCGCAAGGGAGCGAAACCACAGCCGAACATTCCTGAAGGGATGTTATCAGCCTACGCCGTCAAGGAGGACATTTGCGCGCGTGCGCACAGTGGCAATGCAAACTTTCTTAACGTTTTATTTTTGTGTTGACGGCAAAATTGCCCGTGTTCTTTGCCGGTCCTTATTCCTTTATTTCTTGTTGTCGAGTGCCGGAAGGTTTGTGCGTGTTTGCAGTTATAGCGCGCATCAGTGTTATAGGTCCAGATGTCTCGTTGCTTGTGGCGTTTACGCGCCCCGGAGAGACCCAATTTCCTTTCACTCGCACTTAGTATTTTTAGCATTTTTTTTGTGTGTTCCCAGTTTGCTAGAGTATTCGGTCCCTGTTGAGCGGCTAGTGAATAGGTTGTGTTTGTAGTTTAGGCGAGAGAGAGTTCGGATCAGCTGCAGAAATAGAAGGTGGCTAATTTGTGGTTATACCTAGCTCCTTCCACGTGTTTTTTTTTTGTTGTTGTTTATGCCGCTATTATTGCGGAAGGAGAGATGAAACGAGTGGCCCTTTTAAATTTTTTTCGGATTGACTGAACCAAGAGGTCCAGTAACCCTCTTAAAGGGGGGAGTTGTAAGGTCCACTTATGAGATTCGCGGCCAGGCGCCCGGGCTGCGCATGAGAACGCGCCGCTCTGTCTGGCGACGTAGCACTGCCGACACTGCGCTGCAACCACCGCTAATTCGTCGCGGCGTGCGCGGGAGACGGATTGTCTGGCTCACCGCATTCCTCAAGGATAATCCCCCATTGAGAGGGCAGACTGCGGCGCCGGATTCCAGGAATGTCTACTTGACGCGCAGAGGTGGGAGGATTACCGGCGGCCGGACAAGCGCCGCACGAGTCTATTGTTAACACGTCCCGGTCAGCATGACGCACAGTCGCATCTTTCGCGCTCATCCCTCCGGGTCGTACGCGTTTTCTGGCCCGCGGGCGGTCCGTTGACCTCAGATAGCGGCACCTCATTGAATATTCCGTGACGTGCTGAGTGACAGCTGTCTACGTGAATTCGGGCACTCCCATACGCGTGTACGAACGCTACAGGGGCTGTTGAATCTCCCTGGCGGGAACCGGCACACCTCCCGGGAGCAGGGGAAGAGAAAGAGGAGGTGGCACACGGGGAGACGCGCGAGGCGAGCGAGGTAGCAGAAGAAGAGAATAAAGCAGTGTTCGTTGAGATCCCATGCACTAAGACGCGGATGTCGTTCCCTCTTCACGTTATATGATTTCTGGTGCCGAGAACCCGGGAGAACACCGACATCCGTCTGCGCTGACCATGGAGAAGTTGCGCCGTCGTCGGGGTGTTTTTCGCGGTGCCGCTACACGTCTTTTGGCTTCGGCCAACTAGCTCCTACAAGATACCGATTCGGACGCCTCAGGCTTACAAGCAGCCATCGAAGACCTCGAGGAAAAGGATGCCGTCTTGAGCGAGCTGGGCGCGAAGATTGATGAACTTCTTGATGATCAGGAGTACGAAGACGAGATAGCAGGTGCGCTAGAGTACCACGACAAAATTCGCCACGCGATCACCAAGCTTCGGTTCATCTTGAAGACCAAGAATGTCACACCTACAGACGTCGGCCAGCCAGGAGTGTTCCCATCGTGCGACCAATCACGTGGCACTTCTGCTGGCATTAACAGCGAACTCGACCAGGAAGCCCCGGCTTACGTCAGCTTCCGCTCTTCTACTCAGAGGGTTGCCTTGCCGAAGCTTCAGATTCCCGTCTTCTCCGGCGTGCTTCGTGAGTGGCAAGGTTTTTGGGAGCACTTCCAGGCGACTATTCACACCCATCCGGAACTGCCTAATATAGAAAAATTTAAGTATTTGAAGACGTACCTGAGCGGGGACGCCAAGAGGGCAGTTGAGTGGATACGCCTGACCGAAACCAATTACTAAGTCGCGATCAAGGTGCTGACAGATCGTTTTGGCCGAACGGATGTTCTCGTGGATGACCACATTGATAGCCTCCTCGCCATTGCCCCCATCGAAAGCTCGGCGCACATCTCGCGGCTTCGTGACCTATATGAACAGATCCTGTTTAGGACAAGTTGCCTCGAGAGCCTGGGAGTTCCTGCATCGGAGTACGCAGTAATCCTCCATCGCGTCCTCATGCGCGCACTGCCTGAGGATCTGGCAGTGCTATACAGGCAACGCATGAAGGAGGCTGCAGCCGATGACTCCGCCACCCCAAGGTCACGAGGCGACGAGGTCAAACGAGTACTGCGGTTCCTGCAGATTCAGGTGGAGAGCAGGGAGGAAAGCAAGGTGACGCAGAAAAGAGCCACTTCGAACGCGACATCGGTGGAGCGGCAAGCGCGCTTTAACGTCTTTCCTGAGCTTCCGTCCGCCCTGGCTTTGGCTACCGGCTCATCATTGTCAGAGCCGCGATCATGTCCACTCTGCGAAGCGCCAGATCACGGTACCGAGGATTGCCAAGCTAAGCTGTCGGGAGAAGAGAAGCGACGAAGACTTGGAAGGAAGCGTTGTTGCTTTAGATGCGGCAAGCCAGGACACTTCGCACGCAGCTGCCGCCTTCCCACATGGCTTTGGTGTCGCCATTGTGCGCGACGACATTTGTCGGTTCTCTGCGACGTGTGGACACGGCCTAACTCAGGGGCCCCCGTACCACCAGCACCTTTTGGGAGCATGAATCGGCAAATGGCGACTCCACAAGAAGAGCCGGTCACGACTGCTTCTGCTAGTAACAATTTCACGTCATCTGTCTTGCTACAAACGGCTACGGTATGGGCATGTGGCAATGCTGACCGCGTCCTGGTCCGTCTTCTTTTTGACACCGGCAGCCAGCGAACGTTTGTGCGCAGCGACTTGGCGAACAAGCTAGAGCTTCCATCCGCCGGCGTTGAGGACCTTACGGTATTCACGTTCGGCAACTCTCAGCGTTCGCGTCGGTACAGCTGCCGGAAATTGAGCGTCACGTTGACTGGTCGTTTCGAGTCGAAAGAAGTAACTCTCGACGCTCTGGAGGTTCCGGAGGTATGCACTGTAAGAAGTTCGCCTATGGAACCTGTGCTAGTTTCCTTACTCCGTAGCCGAAACTTGGTCATCGCGGACGAGCCTCAAGATGGCAAGGATCAGAGTCCCACTATTAGTGTCTTAGTAGGCTCTGACAATTACTGGAAGCTGGTCACAGGACGTATCGAACGTTTAACGGACAGCCTGTGCGCCGTGGAGACAGTTTTTGGTTGGGTCATCCAGGGAACATACCCTGAAAAGGCTCTTCCTTGGTCCCCGCAAAAGGTTGACTCGACTGTCCTGTTTCTAGCATGTTCTCACGGATGGAGTCAGACGTGCAACCAGAGTGACCCTTCAGAAATGTGGAGGCTGGATTCCATTGGGATAACAGACTCTAGCGTGAATAACGGCGCCCATGAGGATGCGGCGCTTAGTCAATTTATGAGTGCTGTGCACAAGCAGGAAGGCCGCTATGTCGTTCCACTGATGATCAAATCTCTAGAATGTATGACTTGCACGAACCGGGATGTCGCTGAAACCCGACTTCTACGCCAGCTCGAACGCTTTCAGCATGAACCCGAACTTCTGAGGGAGTACAACTCTGTGATCGGCGAGTATTTCAAGGAAGGCCACGCAGAGCCAGTTCTGTCATCTGCCTTTCCCGGAGCAACCGTGTATTACCTTCCTCATGATGCGGTGGTGCGAAAAGAAGCCGTAACTACGAAGGTTCGTGTTGTATTTGATGCGTCTTCCCACACCCAGGGTGAGCCGTCACTTAACGACCTCCTTGACAAAGGTGTGAAGCTTGGGCCTGACCTTTTGCAGCTCCTCTTGCGGTTCAGGTGTTACCCAATAGTTTTGACCCCTGACATTCGAAAGGCCTTCTTACAGATCTAGATACGACGGGAAGACCGAGACGCACTCCGTTTTTTGTGGATCGACGGACTGCCCACTCCTAGAAATCAGGTTCCAAACATCGTAGAGTGGCGCATGACAAGGGTGCCGTTTGGAGCGGCGTCGAGTCCGTTTCTGCTCGCAGCAACGATTCAGCACTATTTGGAGGCGTGGAAACAGACACAGCCAACGATTGCCGCCCGCCTGCAGCAATCATTTTACCTTGACGACTTGGTTATGGGCGCTTCATCGGATGAGGAAGCATTAGAGATCTACAACGCTGCCAACGAGATCTTAAGAGACGCAGGGATGGAGCTAAGGAAGTGGAGCTCAAACTCTAACATCTTGAGCCAACAGTTTCTTACCGACGGCCTGTCCGTGGAAAACGTCGCTGAAAGTAAGGCCCCATTGAAGGTACTCGGCTTGTTGTGGGATCGTGCAACAGACGACATTATCATGTCCACACAAAACGTCTTGACATTTATCTCGACACAGGCCTTGACGAAGCGAACCGTGCTGCACGCTTTTGCGCGTCTATTCGACCCACTCGGACTGTTATCGCCGTTCCATGTGCGAGCTCGGTTGCTCTTTCAACGGCGTTGGCGTCTTAATTACGACTGGGACGAACCACTGCAGAAGGACGTTGAGAAGGAGTGGAAAGACTGGGTTTCTGAGCTTCCCACTCTGTCTTCCCTGCGTAAAGAACGAGGCGTCATTTCCCTTGTGCCGAATAACCATGACATGATAGAACTTCATTTCTTCGCCGATGCCAGTCCTTTAGCTTATGGAACAGCCATGTTTGTGCGGAGTCCACTCGATAATGACAACTTCACCGTACACCTTCTGATGAGTAAGTCTCGTATTGCACCTTTAAAGACTGTTTCGTTACCAAGACTGGAACTTCTAGCCTGCCTTTTAGCGGCAAGAGTATGGAAATACATTCGCCAGATGCAAGAGTTTTCAAGTTGCAAGGCGTCATTCTGGACCGATTCAGCGATAGTACTGTACTGGGTTTCAGGCGACGCTGTCCGCTGGGAGACGTTCGTAAGAAACCGCGCCTTTGAGATACAGCAATTAACAGAAGGATCCTTGTGGCGGCACTGCGTTAGTGCAGACAACCCGGCTGACCTACTCACGCGTGGAGTGTCCGCGACTGGACTGGCGCAGAAGAGCATGTGGTGGAACGGACCGCCGTGGTTGGCCAAGTCACAAGAAAGCTGGCCTGAAAGTATGTCTCCTACTCCGACTCCTCAAAGTGCCAGCAGGGAACTGGCGTCAGTATGTCCCGCTACAGTAGCACCGAAATCGCCACCTCCCCCCCTACTTGACATTGCGAACTAAAGTCGCCTGCTACGGGTTCTAAGAGTCACTGCGTGGATAAGGAGGTTTTGTCGAAATTCTTCGCCGAATGAGCCTTCTATCTTCGGGCACTTGACGGCATCCGAAATACATGAAGCTGAGCTGTACTGGCTGCGGCTTGTGCAGCGCACCGCCTTCCTGTCCGAAATCGCTGCTTGCCGTGCGAGGAGGCCACTTCCCTCACATTCCACCATCCTTACATTACATCCAGACCTTGACGACCAAGGCTTGCTTCGAGTCGGCGGCCGGCTTCATCAACTCGATGGCCCCGAAGAAATGAAGCACCCGATTTTGATGCCCAGTGACCACAGGTTTACCGACCTCTTGGTAGAGGCAACACATCTGCGCCTTTTTCATGGGGGTATTCAGGCTACCCTTGTCGACCTTCGTTCAAGATTTTGGATTTTGGTGGGACGACGGACTGTGAGGCGTGTGCTGAACAACTGTTTACCGTGCCGCCGAAGACGTCTACGCGCTGAGTCAGCTCCTGTCGCTCCGTTACCAAGAGACCGAGTAAAAGAGACAACACCCTTTGACATCGTAGGAGTGGACTTTTGTGGACCTCTTTATTGCCGCACGCAGCCGCCTTACGACTCAAGGGTGTACATAGCCGTATTTTCATGTGCAGTCACCCGGGCGGTTCACCTAGAGTTGACGTCAGATCTCACAGCCCAAGCGTTCCTTCTTGCCTTCCGGCGCTTCATCGCGCGGCGAGGGATTCCAGGGACAGTATATTCCAGGGATTCCAGGGACGTCATGAATTACGGGAGCTCCCAGCGCATACACTGGAAATTTATCGCCGAGCGCGCCCCCTGGTGGGGAGGTTTTTGGGAACGAGTGATCCGGACAATCAAAGACGCACTCAAACGCTGTCTTGGACGCAGCTGCCTCACTTATGAAGAGTTACTTACCGTTTTAATCCAGGTTGAAGCCGCTGTCAATTGCCGTCCTCTTACCCACATTGATGACGACCATGCGGTCCTAGAAGCATTGACTCCATCGCATTTCCTCGTCGGGAAACGTCTTGTATGCTTGCCGTCGGCAACTGATCATCTCATACAGAGCATCACGGCCAACGACCTCAGACGACGAGTCGATTGATTGCATGGTTTAACGCGCCGACGCAACGAAGGCGATGAGGCGCGCCGTAGTGGAGGGCTCCGGATTAATTTTGACCACCTGGGGATCTTTAACGTGCGCCGAAATCTCGTACACACGGGCGTTTTTGCTTTTCGCCTCCATCAGAAAAGCGGCCGCCGCGGCCGGGAATCGAACCCGCGACCTCGTGCTCAGCAGCGCAACGCCTTAGCCACTGAGCCACCGCGGCGGGTGCGGACGACGAGTCAAGCAACGAGATGAATTGGTCAGCCAGCTATGGCAGCGATGGAGAAAAGAGTACTTGCTGCTTCTTCGCACTGCTCATCATGCTCTACCAGCTGTTCCCTCCCGGCTCCGAGTTGGCGACGTTGTCATCGTGCAGGACGACAATGTGCCTGCTCTTATGTGAAAAATCGGGCGCATCATCGAGGCATTGCCGGGAAGAGACGGAACAAGCAGTTATTTCCGACTGCGGCTTCCAGGCGGCCAGGAGATCGGGCGTGCTGTCCAGCGGCTTTACCTGTTGGAAGCCGATGCACCCAGCGCGGGGGCGGGAATATGTTGAATCTCCCTGGGGGGAACCGGCACACCTCCCGGGAGCAGGGGAAGAGGAAGAGGAGGTGGCACACGGGGAGACGCGCGAGGCGAGCGAGGTAGCAGAAGAAGAGAATAAAGCAGTGTTCGTTGAGATCCCATGCACTAAGACGCGGATGTCGTTCTCTCTTCACGTTATAGGGGCGTTCCCGAGAGAGGGTGATCTCGAGGTTTTAAAAGGCCGAACTTGGCCGTTGGAAATGGTTCTCGTCTGAGCGCTGAGCTGGCAGTTCCCGGCGAGACAAGGAGTCTCGACCGTTAACGCTAGGTTGTGATTTAGGAACCCCCTAGTCGAGGTTAAGATCGCGTCGGAGGTTCAGGGTGCAGCGCCGCACCGGGCAACTAGACGGATCTTGCGGCGAGACAGAGTCTCGGCCGTCGTTTCTCGAGCGGTTTGTGTACGCTCCGAGAATAGGAAGAGTTAGACGAAGTTGAGGAGCTCGAGTGATTTGTGCGCACTCGGAGCTAGCGTCTAGCTGAAGTTTCCGTTTTTGCTTTATTATTCATGTACCCAGTTTTCCCACTGTAAATAACTGCATACAAACCATTCGTCTCATTTAATCAACCCCAACGCCTTGAGTTCGTCAATTGGACCGCCGCCTCCAAGAACTTCAACACTATTGCCCTGCCAGCCTCCTGCCAAATCAACCGGAGCCCGGGCGATTGGGTTCCTGATCGAAACCGGACTTCGGGGAAACGATCTTCACTGATACTTTCCCCTTTAATTGTGATTACTTCACATCCACCGCAATGTGATCATTTCTGTAAGGTTTTTCGGGGCTCTTCATCTAGAAGGGTTTTTTTTCGTTTTCTTTACAGGTTTGGATAAAGAGACCCACTTATTTCGCTGCGATGCACAGAGGAAAGGCCTTACATTTATCTCCTCATCAGATATCCTTTGGTGCCCGCCGGACCAGTCCCCCTAGACATAACCCTCCCGAGAACCCTTCATTTCCACAGTCACTCCCATTGGCGTTTAGAGCTTCCAAGGCGGGGCAAGAAGTGGGGCGAGGATGGGAGCTGTGGAGCCCTCCCCCTTGTCTATCTCAGTGCCCTCAGTTGTACTGCAGGCTGGCGGAGTGGCAACGGGAGGAGTTCCGACGCTCCGAACGTTGTTTGCGGCCGCCGCATCTACTGCAGGCACTACAGGCGGTAAGTGTTAGGCAGAACGAACAGTCATTCACACCGTGTCAGAAATCAGTGAAAACTGCATTCAAGTGGAATCCAATGGTAGCAGGCAGCAAAAACGCCGTGGTTGGGCTTTATGAAAAGCTTAGATTCAACAATTTCGGGTTTCTTTTTGTTGCAACGCGATGTAAACGCAAGACATATAGTGACAAAACAACTTCATCTAAAGTTGCACAAGTGTGCAAACGCAAGGATTAGGAAGGAAAAGTGAAATAGATAAGCCCAAGCCGGGATCATCGAAAGTTGCATTCATGTTGCTTCTACGAGCATTTTACGTTGCGTAAATTACACTCGCCGATGTCGAGCAGGTTTGCGTGGGCCTTGAAGGGCCGTGCTACACAAGCGCGAAGAGCATTGCATTCCATTGGATTGGATCGGATTAGATTTGATTGGATTACATTGGATCGGATAGGATTGGATTGGATTGGATTGGATTACATTAGATTGCATTGCATTGGATTGGATGGAAAAATCTAATACAGTTGGAGTACGGGTGTGTAGAGAATTGGGTCTGCACATTCGCCGGTCTGCGCATTCTAAAGGAGTGAACTCATAGCCGCGGCAGATGCACTGGTGCCGGCACGTGCCCAGCTGTCACCTCCGTTGTGCAGTAGCCAAGTTTGACGCTGCGCCGGAGCCGCTTGATAGCGGTTTCTCTTGGCTCCTGGAGCGCCGTGCTGCGCATGCATGAGGAGCAGTGACTGGACTGGACTGGGCAGGATTTAGTTAAATTGGATGGGATTGAACACGTGAACGACAATCGTGAACGTGAAAAATTATGAACGACAAACGTGAACACATTTATTGGAACAGTTCCAAAATAATCGCCACCAACAGCTACAATTTTTATTACGTGAAAATAATTATAATACAAAACTTTATCTTGTCCCTTCTGTGCACAGGCCATACGCGGAATGTCAGAGAACGAGCATTAAAGAAAAATAATGTGGAAATACCCAGAGGCGAAACACAATCTAAATACACGCTGCAGAAACGAGGACAGTGTTAAAAAACTGGACAAGTCACCATTGTTTGCAACAATAACAAGTGAATGGAGGAAGTTCATTTCCAGTATATACAGAGAAAAGACGTTGTACTGGCATAAAATAGCCCCTTTCGTTAAGAATGGTTGACAGATTCCTTCTGTCACGTGTGCTTGCCACCTAGTCATCTTCTTCAGTCTTCCTGGTAGAACAAACACGTGGTTTAACTCGAACGGCACCGTTATGACCTCCAGTTTGCTTCGTAATAATATCATCCGATCATAATTCACTGGCATAATAAAAACCGCCCTTTTTCAAGGATTCTCCAACAGGGAGTTTTGCAAGTACTTCCATGTGGCAACCCACCGGTCCATGGGTAAATCTTGCTTCTGAGCGGCACGTGCCTATTAAAAAAGAATCACATCGCCGAACACAGGAATTTGAAATCCAGTGCGTGAAAAGTTCTCGGTGTTGATTGTCTATAGGAACTGTTATCTCGCACGTACAAACACCCTGTAAGTGTGGCGTTTTCATCTTAGCTAGGCTTCGCATTCTTACGGTAATTTTTTACGGGTACGCTAGAGCAGTGTATATAGCAGGGAATAGTGGCCGGTGAAACAGATGCCTATCGTATAAAATATTACTTCGTATTACTTCGTATAATACGATATTTATACTTCGTATAAATATCGTATAAAATATTAATCAGAGTAGAGAGCAGTGATCGTCTGGCAACCAAAGTTAGCTTATAAAAACGACAGGCATGGCACAAAATGACTTTATGATTTAGAGGTATTAACAGGTACAACGCGGAACACAACAGAAAAAGACAGCGACGAAGTCAGCATAACATACAACCTGAAAAGAGTTCACCTGGTAAAGCTATGCACACAAAAATGCTCTAAGCCGTGTATCCGAGCAGGTTCAGCAGTAAGTATTATGAAAGAAGACTAGAGGACCTACAAAGACCAATCATACTGTTGGTGACGCCAAGCCCTATCTGCGCAAAATCAGTCCTAGAAATGAAACTGCAACGCCAGCTACAATGGCTGCGTACAAAACTCAGTACCCCGTTTAAGCAGCTGTACAACTCAGGTAAAAGGTACGAGTACCCGTAAGAGCGAATGCTGATCCTACTTATAAAAATGTCTGCTGAACACCCCGATCAGACTCCTAACACCCTGTCTAAGAGTGCTTGCTTGATAGGATACAGACCGTCAATCATCCTATCTTAAAAGAGCATTTCGTCGCACGCTGGCATCTCTTAAATGTTTACGGTGAATCACGCCTGAATGTAAAGCTTGTTTTCTGCGGTAAAATGTTCCGGGTGAGGGGGAAGCCATAACTGGAAGTGCATTCAGCATATATAGCTAAGATTTGCATAACTTTAATTTCAGTTGCCGAGGATATCGTCGGCTCGTCCGTCTTAGCGAATTAGATAGGGCCATTCCCACACGCCTAACAAGTTTACATGCGTGGAAGGTACTTGAAATTTAAGAATTTGTGTTTGTACGATCATAATTAAAGTTGTGCCGGTGTGAAAATGCACGGGTTGCGGAACTTCAGGAACACTGGACGTTGAAGACGTTGGATTTGTGAGCCTTAAAGATGGTGTAGGCAGCAGAAGTAAAAATGCGTGTAAATAATAACCTTTTGTAAAACTTAGATATTTGTGAAAGACTAAAAGCTCCACACTTCGGCGATGTCAGGGAAAAAATATCGAGGAACATAAATAACAAATGCAGAGAAACAGCAGTGGCAGTGGCTGTAGCTAAAAAAATGAAATCATTCAAGTAAAAAAACCTACAAAAATTTATTCAGATGTGTAACCAAAAAATGTTTATATAATAGATTTAATACAGAAGCAAACAAATATCATCAAGTGATAACGAACTGTAGTACCTAAGAATACCCTGTTTTCTTGCATCTTTTTTTCGTAGCAACTGGGCTGTTACCGATTCTGCGTTACGCGATGTACATCGCAGACGCAACTGCTGTGTCGCATTCGACGTACCTATTCTGGTCGTCGCTTTCGATCGCAAGGCGCACACTGGTAGATGCAACCTACCATTCTCTGTCAGCGGAAGAGGCGCTGACCTTTACACCACATTTCTTATTTTGTTGTCAAATTTTGGTTTCACTGTGGATGATGACACTTCCGTCACTTGAAAAATTAAAAAAACACACATTCAAAACGCCCAAGAATGCTGAAGATTTTTATGATTTACCTACTGAAGGCAATAAGAGTACCCGACTACCTCTGTTATAAGGCAACAGCGAGCATCTCATCAGTTTAAGGGCAGTATTGTGTCATTGTATAACACATGTGGATGTTTAAAATAACAGCTAGCGGAAAGAAATTTTCTAAAGGTAGCTGGTAGTGCCAGTCTAGTTCGGTTTCGGGCGACCTAAACTCCTTTTATTGCATAGAAGTTCGACCAACACACATACTAAACACATGCCCGTAGCCAGAGGGGAAGCCCTAGGGGCCCGCCCCCCTTCTTTCCCCCCCGAAAGTTTTATGAGAGGAGGTGGAGGGAGGGTGTTTGTCAGCAGCAGGGCTTTCGGCACCCCGCTGCACCAAGGAATTTGTCTACAGCAGATGACCATGTGCAAAACTGAGCATATCTTTCCTTGTCCATGTCCTATGCCGCGTAAGCAACCCGGAGAATCAGAAAAGAGTACAGAAAACCGCACGCGACAACCGGCGCCCGATAAACAGAGTAGGGTGGCGGCGATTCCTCCTTTGCCGCCAAAGCGGCTCTTCCGCTCGGACCACCCACGCCTTTAATGTCACCCTCAAACATGCCCTGCCTGCGGCGCCCTCGACGATCACTTCACTCTCTGTGCGAGGGCGCAGCAGACCCGTTCCCTTCTAATCCATTTGGCAACAGGCGCTGAGCGACCCGGAGGCATCAAGCCAGGTCTGGGAGATGTCGCAAAAGCCGTCTTCGCCGTCCTGTGGTCGATCACCCAAGCCTGCTGTCGGCGGAGTACCCCCTGCCCTCACCCCACTCATCGACAAGGAACATCCCGTCGTCTACACAATGACACTTCGGCGACCCATGCAGCAGCTGCTGGACATAATTCACTTTCGGCGGCACTCTTGGCCACTTTGGGGACGTGCCGCGCATCGTTCTCCTGCACTTTGCGGTGTCGCTGCTGACTCTGTAAAGGCCGTTGCTCAATGAGCCACCAATGCCAGAATACCAGAATGTCCTCCCGACGCGTCAACATCGGTTGTCCGAAGGGCTTCGACCTTAGGCAGATTGCCTCACCGGAGTCGACCCGACCTTCACGTGTGCGAGAGGGAAACGTGGCCTCTCAGTGTGAGAGTGTGGGCGACGGTATGAGCACCATGGATTTTTGTGATTGGTGCATTCCGAATAACAGTGGGAGGAAGTGACGGAAGTACGGTACTGCCTGTTCACGCTGGTCAAGGATGTAAATACTTTTACAAAAAATTCCCCGCATTTCCCCGAGGGGAAGAATGTGAAAGTGCGAATGCACGAGTTGAATTTGGGCGGTTCGGTAATGTTCACACACACACACACACAGCTACAAAGAAAGAAAGATGCATTTATTCACAGACACCTATTTGTGTTGTCGTTGTACTTGATTGCTAGAGCGGATCTCAGCTTTGAAATTTCGTGTCAGTACTCCTTTAAGCGGGTGCATTAGCCCTTCTCACGCCCGATTCCTGGCCAATCCCCCACGTGGGTATGTGCCATGTCAGCGGCCAGGCAGCGCGCGCCCATCTCCCCCCGTTGCCAAGGAAGACGAGGAGATTCCTGGCCAATCCCCCACGTGGGTATGCTATGCGGACATCGCCGGTGGACGCAGGTTCAGGGTCGCTTAAGAAGTGCATCGCACTTAAAAAGTTTTTTTTTGTCCCTCAACTTGGTCCTCATGAGTGCTCTGGAATGATACCAACTGCAGTCCATTTCGACCATGCCACCCCGGTTTACGACAGTGACCACCCATCTGTGCAGGCCCTGGCAATCGCAGCCGGTTTCAGGGCCGCCCCTCCCCCTTCCCGTGATCCCTAATCTTAAACGATGTTGTTCTCTCTGTCTCTCTTTCCGCCCCCACCAAGCAAAATGTGCGACGCGGTGAACACAGGGCGCCCCCGTCTCAAATTCAGTGGCGAGGTCCTTTACAGTGAAGGCGAAGACGCACTGTAGTTCAGCCCGTGTTTGGGACGGAATATATGGCGTGTTTGTCCACTTATGTGTGGCGTTTCCTGCGTTCGTCATTATAAACACAAAAAAGAAGCGGCAAATTTCAACACTGATGAACTACTTCCACAAGCTTCCGAAGGCAAGCTTTCTAGATTTCTGCAATTTTACATAAGTGCGAGAGCGTAATAGAACGCTTATACAATGCATCACTATTTCTCAAGTCCAGTTTGCTCCGCGAGCGCACATCGATCCGCCACATCGGCCCATCGTACGCAATTCGGCTCTGGCTGACCGTTCTTCAGTGCTTTAAGGAAGAAGGACCTAGCCGCTACTTCGCAGAGCCGGCCTCAAGACCACTCAACTCCAATAAGTGTACACCGGTCCCCGTCTTCCACCGCCTCAACCCACTTTATTTCTGCCGCAGTGGTTTTAACCGGTTATATGCGAAAAAAAAAACGTACAAAATATTCCTGCTATTCGTCGTTTTATTTTTGGCCCAGAGTAACGTAGTTTTTTTTTATTAGCGGAATTCGTTGCGACATATTGTCCGTATGAATTATTGTACGATTTGGTAGATTACTTTTATAATAGTACTTACAAACTCAAATAATTTGCATACTGCTATTTTTACGGAAAATAATTACTGAAAATGGGTACTTTCTTCAAAACGTCAAGGCCTACAGCGAGTGTCCCCCTCTTCTTCTCTCTCCCCCCCCCCCCCCCCGAAAAAAAGTCCTGGCTACAACGGGCCTGACTGAATAAGTTCGCGAACAAGGTAAGGGAGCCGCCGCGTTCGCTTTGAAGCGTGAACTGGATGTCGGGGTGGAGGCAACTTGATGCTTTTCCGAAACTAAACTGCGGTGGTCTACACTATGCAAAGGCTTTGTATGTCTATGTCTTTACATTGTTTACATGTCTGTACGTCTGTATTGTTGTCTGTATTCTTGTGTCTACACCATTGTTGTGTCTATACCGTTGTTTTGACTATACCCTTATGTAACACCCCGCAAGGGCTTCCTGAGGGAAACCCCAACGTTGACGATGCTGAACAACTCAACGGTTCTGCACGTGAAATGAAAGTATGTGGTAACCTTTTATTGTACAGTTTATTGTTGTTTTTGCTTGTTGGCCAATGTTAGGCTCATCACTGTTGTTCCTGCTGAAACTGTATGAATGACCACCTGCTATGGTCTCGCTCGAGACTGGCAGTATAAAAATAAATATAATAAAATAAATAAAGATCCTCATTTGCTTTATTAACAAACGGTGCGTAAAATTAAAACAAAATGTGTTGTTTGGAGGTTTTATTGGTGTTTGCTAAAAGAAACGCTTTCTGCCTCTATAAAATCTAAATTTTAACGTAAGTTTTCACGTTACGAACATTGACAATTGGGTAGCCACTTTCTCTACTAAAGTTGTATCATTATTCGGACGCGTTTATCTGACAGGTATAATAGTCTGTGCTGAAATTCATTCGGCCACCGCCATATGTAACTGTACCATTCACTGGTTCCCCTACTTCGGTTACATCGCACAAGTTGATTGCCTCTAAGCAGTTAAATATTTGAGAGCTCTTTTCCTCTGTGGCTTCAATGCCGACGTTGTGAGAAAAAATTGGCAATTATTTTAAATTTTTGTCTTCCTAAAAACAGCACGTGAATCGCTTTTCATGAAACAGCATGCGTTCTACAATGAGCGGTAATAAATTAGAGTGCCTTCACATATACTACTCTAATTATAAACTGGTGCACACATAAAATACGCCATATGACGTGAAAACCCTACTACTCAGTAAGCCATATGAATTCCTCCGGTTTATAATACTGCAAGTTGTCTTCAAGCGATCACCTGAGGAATTTCGGATTTGGCTTCGAGTACGATTCCAATGCATAACTAAGTATTCGGGCAAACAACTTCCTGATTATAGCATGGTATTTGTCGGCCTAAGTTTTCTTTTTTGAATGTGTTGATATAGAGATCATGTCTCCAGAATCAGCCATCACCCTAGAGAACCAAAAGTTTGGAGTAAGCAGGTGTAGTACGGCCTCAACTTCATACATTATTCAGGAAAATAGCGACCACTAGGTGCCGAAGTTTGTACAGTCATAGCATAAAATTAGCAGTGGCTTATGTCAGCTATTCCAGTATATACGTAGCGCGAGCTAGGGTTCAGATGATTATTCTTAGGTTTCCTGGAAGTCTGGGATAAGCTTATTATCATCCTTCCAGCTCCTAAAATGATTTCCAATCCAATCCAATTTGAATCCAGTCCAGTTCAGTCCAGTCCAGTAACTGCTCCTCACACATTCGCAGCACGGCTCTCCAGGAGCCACGCGAAACAGCTTTCCCGCGGCTCCGGCGCAGCGACAAACTTGGCTGCTGCACAAAGGAGGCGACAGCTGGGCAGGCGCCGGCGCCAGTGCGCCCGACGCGGCTATGACGTCACTCCTTTGGAATGCGCAGACCGCCGAATGTGCAGACACAAATCTCTACACACCTGTACTCCTAACCCAATCCAATTTATTCCAATCCAATCCAATCCAGTCCAGTCCAATCCAATCTAATCCAATCATCGGATTCGATCCGATCTAATCAGATCCAATCCAATCATTATAATGCAATCCAATCCAATCCAATGCAATGCTCCTCACGCATGAGTAGCACGGCCCTTCAAGGTTCTCGCGAAACTGTTCAACCTGGGCTAGTGTAGCTCACGCTACAAAAAAAATGCTTATAGAAGCAGTATGAATGCAACTGTAGATGAGCCCGGTTTGCGCTTATCTTTTTTTTTACTTATTTCTTCCCAATTCTCGCTTTTGCACTCATGTGCAACCTGAAATCAATTTGTTTGGTCACTATAAGCCTTGTGTTAGCATCGTGTTGCAACAAAAAGTAAGACGAAATTTTTATTCTAAGCTTTACCTAAAGTGCAACCACGGCGTTTTTGCTCCCTGTGACCGCAGGTTTGCATTTGAATGCAGTTGTCACTGATTTCTGAGACGGGTTGAACGACTGTTCGTTCTGCTTACCACTTACCGCCTGCAGTGCCTGCAGTAGATGCGGTGGCCACAAACGCCGTTCGGGGCATCGCCACTCCTCCCGTTGCCACTCCGCCAGCCTACAGTACCACTGAGGTCACTGAGATGGACAAGGGGAGGGCACCGCAGTTCCCATTCTCGCCCCACTCCCTTCCTCGCCCTTGTAGGTCTAAACGCCAATGGGAGTGACTGCGGAAATGAAGGGTTCTCGGGAGAGTTATGTCTAGGGGGACTGGTCCGGCGGGTACCCAAGGACATCTGATGAGGAGATAAATGTAAGGCCTTTCCTCTCTGCATCGCAGCGAAAGGAATGGGTCTCTTAATCCAAACCTGCAGAGAACACGAAAAAACCCCTTCTAGATCAACAGCCCCAAACGGCCCTAGATAAAAAATCACATTCTAGTGGCTGTAAAGTCTCTACAACAAAAGGAGAAAGTGTTAGCGAATGGAACTGTGGAGGACAACTTGATATTCTTGACGATGTGTACGGCATTCTGAATTCTACTCAGCCAAGTGTAATGTGGTTCCAAAAAATACATTTACATTCCGAACACCTGAATTTCTCGGTTAACAATGTTGTATTCAGAACGGTACGGGTGGCTGCAAACAATCTTCAGGTGGTGTTGCCATAATCTTCAGAAATCCTTACCATGCCTCTTTATCAATTTGAACACTGTCCTTCAGGCTGTACCTGTTTCCACACTTATTATTAGATTATTTATCAACGTGATGCTTCTTTGACATCCTTCCTGATTTTCCACTTTCTCTGTGATTTCGCGGACTTGGTTAACCAGCTGCCTGAACCGCAACCGTAAGTTCTTACAGGCCAGCTGAAAATATGTATGCCCCTTTTCGCACGTGAAAGCCCGCGGTCACCTGTTAAGGAGCTTCATATATTCTTGGAAGCATTCATTTTTAGCCAAACACATCCTACATACAATAATTGAGACACAAAACGTACTCACATGTTGACCTGGTTATTGGTTCTGCGGTTCTCTTTCCATTCCTTGAGTAGGCCGTGGGAAACGACTGTAATCATAGCGACCAGTCCTGCGCGACGCTGGGAGTGCTGGCAGTAACGTTCCTGGCCGCACTAGAACACACTGACCTCAAGCCAGAAATAAGACAACACATCTGTAACAAATAGCAAGTCAAGTGCAGTGAACAGACACATAACAAAAAGCACGCAATAAAACCACAGCTGGGATAATACTCACAACCGACTTACACTACAGATTCACTGAGATTGCCTTACACAGGTTGCGGACAGGCCTTCCGCATGCAACCCACTGGCATCTGATCACTGCATCTGCAAAGCCCTGTGCAGCACTTGTGGGGCACACTTATTCGTGATTCACATACGAATACGATGCAAGCCACACAGCACAACACGACATAAATACGTCCCACAGCTATACAGAGAACACGCTCCTCTACACTCTTTGTACATTTTAGGTGACGTTCTCGTGTTTTATTACAAGCGGATTTTTTTGTTTCTCAATGATGCCAAGTTTCTCACCTAATTTCTTTTCATGCACACCGACGACCAGTCCCTGTACACCAGCCATCTTCTTTGCCTTTTCATTTTTTACTTGTTTTAATGGCAGTACTTTTGTATTTGCTTTCACGCCAATCTCATACAGCACCTTTTTTGTACCATTTTTGCCTTTTGTCGGCATCGAGTTTAAACACCAATCACCTGCATCATCATCATCTACTGAATTCGCAACGCTTTAGATGACGAAGTGTTTATTTTGTGCTTACATTTTTACCAATTGACAGTCAACAAACTTCGGGAACGGAACCAAGCGTAAATAAAAATAATTGCACAATTTTCCTTCTTCTTTGGGGGATATGCTGGATGTATGCATTGTATTAAACGTGGTGGAGAGTTCGCTAAAATCATAACTAGGAATTAAAATGAGAATCCCCACAAAATACAGAACACATCGAAATGGCATTGTTGGGCTAGTTTGAACACAGACAAGATGGGTTGTGGCGAGTGTTTATTTGTTATAGTTTTTCACCCAAGAATTTCGTCCAAAGTAATGGCAGAAGTACTTACGACCAGAAATACACCCTCTGAAGCTGCGACCATTAGGCTGACCGAAGCTTCGGTAGGCGTTTGCATCTTTGCTGGCTCCTAAATTCACGAATCCTTGGTGTATATTCAACATTCAATACCTTCGATTACTGTTAGAGTATTGTGCCCTAAACAGCATTCATTACCTGCCCGATCACCATCACGGAAAGCGCTCCGGTGCAAGTCAATGTTGAACGAGACTACACGGGAGACTTTTCCAGGCACTGTAGCATTTTCAATACGCGCGTTCCCCCATAATAACGATCTATACGAGAACGTTCAAAAATGAGCCACAAATAATTGCTGGAACCACAGTATTTCCTTCTTCCCAAACTATTTATAATATAAAATACAACATAAATCTTCCTACCGTGGATGCGAGAGCGGCCTTCGTTTTATTATTTCGACCAAAGAGCAGCTAACATGCTTGGTGTGGTTGCTCGCTCGCAGCGTTTAGCGCGCGTAGTTGCAATTTGCGTTATTACAAAAAACATCGTAGAATAAGCATCTTGTTTGTAGACTACATTAAACTGGCTAGAGGTTGTGGAAACATGCTTTCGGCCAGCCATTAGCAAGTTACCGAAATAAAGTAACAGTGTTAGAGTTACAGTTACGTAACCCAAAAAAGTAACTCTGTTACAGTTACAGTTACGAAGTTTCCAAAAGTAACTAGTTACAGTAACATTTGTTGTTAAAAAAGTGAAGTCGTTACTTTTCCGTTACTGTATGGGACTAATTTTTATAAAACAAGATTTCGCTTATTAAATAGAACCTTATGAAGGCATGGGGGCCCAGGCAGCGGTTCCACTTGCTCTGTGTCGACACAGAAAATTTTCGAACAAGGAGAACGAACTTTCTTATTCCGAGCTTGAGGACAAAGCAGACGAAACAATCATTTCCCACTAAATTTATTTTTTTCTACAGTGTTGTTTTTTGACCACCTTTATACTGAGAGAGAAGTGGAAGAAGGGGATGGGGGTGGTAGATCGCCGGAAGGCCCTTTGGAGGAAAAGAGAAACGGATCATCGAGTACTATGGTTGTCGAGGTGTTTTTCGAGGATATTAAAAAAACCGCTTCCTTAACATTTTATTTCGTACTTGTCGGAGATGCAGACCACATTGAGCGATTGCCGGAGCGACGTTTGTCCGTAGGCCCTCGGAGTTGTTCCCCCGCCCCACCCTCAGCCACCCGCACCCCCGGAATGAGCCAAGGTTATTTCCAAAGGAAACGGAAACTAAACTGGACATCTACTCTTTTTTCTGCACCCCCTGTCTTCAAGAGGGAGATTTTTGGCGCCTAGACAGGGGAACACTGTTCTCCCAATCACAGCCTTTCACAGAATCCAAGTCCCCGATCCCAGAGCCTAATTCATTATTACTTCCTAGGCCTTCTTCGGGCACTGTTGACGTCTCGACTAAGCCTCTAGACCAGGGGTTCCAAACACCTGGTCCTAAGCATGGCCAGGGGTATCAAAAGTACACAATGATCTCAAGCAAATCCGACTTGTGAATTGAAAGCACTGCAGTGCGCACAGGCCTGGACGAGCGCGGGGACGCCCAGAGACTCCCCGCGGCGTTTTATGGCTCACAAATGGGGCTGCACGTCGCTAATGAGGAGGTGACTCATTGGCTGGAGTTTTCCAGGCTTCCGAGAAAGTGCAAAGGATTCCGTACGTTGTGCGGTATTTGTGGATTTTTTTTCCTGTTCGCCTTTGTGCCAAACACTTTCACTGCGCTCCAGATGCGGCGAAAATGGTGCAGCCCCGCATCGTACTCTGAATTGTGGTGTTAACATGCGTCCACGTGGGCTTAGGCACGTGTCGCAGAGTTATTTATGGTCTGGGTGAGAGCGACATCACGCTGCTAAAAAAAAACTGGAGTTCATACTCGAAACATTACCAGCACTTAGCTGATCGCTTGGGACACCATGTGCACGTGCGCGCCTAAACATATCTATTCAAGCTGTTTTACACCCATGCGAAGGGAGTGAGGTGCAATACATGAAGTAGGCGAAGGCTCTGCAGAATTAAGTCCGAAAAAGTGGAAAGCATGAACTGTACATCGGCCATAAGGAGTGTTGTTGTTTGATAATTTTTATAAAAATGAAGTAACTGTCACGGTATTTGTCGTTACAGTTACTCCATAAAACATAACAGTGTTACACTTACAAGTTCCTCAAACTTCAAGTTCCAATTCACAAGTTCCTCTACTTAAGTAGTTACAGTTACAAGTTACTGAAAAAAGTAACTAGTTATCGGTAACGCGTTACTAGTAACTAGTTATCTTCCAAGAATGCTTTCGGAAAAAAAAATAATATGTTGTATAGAGGCAACATTATTTGTCGGAGTCAAGTTGCATTCGTGCTCTATCGAAAACTGCAAATGCTGCTGGAAACCATTCATCGCTCCCTGGCCCTTCCGCAGCAATTTTTATGTCTATCTCACTAGGACTGCATGCGAAAATCTTTACTGTTCTTCTGACTCGGGTGTTTGTTCTACATGTCAAAAAGTTTGTTTATTTGCTCCTTCAGGAATTCTGTGTCCTTGCAAATGAACGGTTATTTTTTGTGTAACAATACAATCGTTGCACGCTTTCTTTCTGTCATTCGGTGAAAATGCGATAACAGGTCGTTCAACGATTCATTTGGGGCCCCACCCCACGATTACGTTTTTTACTATTGAAAATATTTCAACTGCCCGCAGCTTTTGTGGCTTGCGTGGATGTTTGAAATGCCACACCAGGAGGATTTGCACAATATATTTTTCTTGCATTTTTGTAGTTGTTGGTCATTTCTTTCCGGTAAAACACCAGTGTTGTCCTTCGAATGCGAATAATTTAGGGTCGATTTTGTGCGTCTTTTATGTATTAAAAATGGGGTTATATTGAGAGGTTATGGTCACACCTGAGACGTTACTCACGTAATTTCTATAAGATTCTCTTTTCAATTGTTTTATCATCCATAATACCCATCGGCTGTTCCTCTGGTGCTTTTTCCCCATCAGCAGAATCGTATTATTCGTTGTGTTGACGTTCACTCCCGTAATTCTTGCCCATTTTTTGGCGCTTTTTAAGCGATATTTTCACTCTGATGCAGTGCATTTTCTTGGCTGGCCGCCAAATTCATGGCCATGTCATCCTCATATTTGTGTACGTGTAGATTTTCCGGGAAATATTTTGTTTTCTAGTAACGAGGACACCGTTATATTGTGTATTCATGGACAAGAAGGTCATCTTTGACGTGAGTTAAAATCACAAATTCAGGCCTCTTATAACCGCATTGGTACGTTAAAATTTTGTTTCCTATTACGTCTACACACCGTTCGCGTATGTTTCTAGTACACTTGTATTGGAGCATCCATTCTTTTATAGAGTCTGCCCTTATGTAGTAATTAGCATTATGCGTATGAAGTGCTAACAAGGTTGAGTTTTGTAACCTTTCCGTTGCTTTCATTGATGATTGCGTAGTTGTTTACTAATGGGTTTTTAAGTGGAAGTAAGATGCTTATTGTCGAATTGATGTTTGTAAAGAATTCCGCTTTGACTGACAGAGTAATTGGGTGCATCATTGTGTAGCTTTTGAGATACCTATACAAGAATCGAATCATACCAAAGCGGTGGGGTGCTCTTAGGGGCATTCGTACCTGAGTTATTCATCGCATTCCTGGACTCTTTAAATTTATCAAATTACCTTTGCATTGTTTGCGATGCAGTAAAAGTATACCAAAATAATGGGTGACGCACCGCGATGTGGAGATTTTATCAGGGCCATGGGCCAAGCTTTTGTCCAGATTTTTAATGCATCTGTCTGTCTAAAATTTGCGAAACATGCGAGCACTGTTTTTTTTTGCGCTGGGCTTTACGGCTGTTACATTCCAAGAAACTTTGAGCTGACTCGGCACACGCTCTCCCTGAAGGAGCTTTAAACTCCAGGAATGAAGTATATTCGGTGTTTGTATTTTAATTATTCTTAATATTAGGCATTAAAATGCCCCAATGTCCAACAAATTTATCACGACAAGCGGAATGAGTTCCCTTTGAGTGTCTTTGAGGACAGATGGGTTCAGGCAGCTTACTTGGGTTTTGCTGCCTTTTTAGCATATATCTTGTGCCTCCTATGGTAATTGTGTTTGTAACATTCTCGATGGGGTTCTGCTGCCTTTTTGTACTTTCTACGGGTACTGCAGTGCACACGATGTGTGTAGACGCGCATTCCGAAGGCCCCAATGAACTTTATGAAACCCGTATTTGCTTTTTTCTTGTAATTCTTGCCTATCCGACAAGTTTATACCACTTTTTATCGACGCCAACGCCTGGCCACCGTTTCTGCATTCTTGGTTAAATTCTGCTTTAGCGACTGCTTTCTTGAGTCGGAATTCTATTTCAAGAGTAAGGCAGTCCGCACCTTCTGAACGCAGAATGGGTAAGCGATTGCTTGTTTTGAGTTCGTGTCCGAGTCTCGAGCAACTAATGCGCGTTTACAAACTACACTGTGTTTGTAATGAGCCTAGTGATGAACCCCTGATTTTCTTCACAATCTCATGGTCTAAGGTGGGTGATTAGTTCTACAGTGCTAGGGCAGCAACATGAGCGTTGCAGTGCTCTTCGATTCGGGCCTTTCCCCAACATTTCTACCATTATGCCACTTGGTGTTTGCACTTACAAACCAAATTGCTGTTAAATATCGCTAGAAGTCAACTTCAAGGGCTATTTGAAGAAGGAGAAGCGGAATTTTACAGCAGGAAGCCAATGAAAGGTTTTTTTCTTCAAACATGTTGATGTCACGCAAAGCCTGAGGAAACCAGACCAGTAAAAGTTCTTTATATTGGGCCCCGGAGCTTTTAAAACTGTAATACCCAGTTTTGCTGCCTAATGGAAGACTTATACTTGCGGGAACAACCGGGGAAAATTGGCCCTGAAAGATGGGCAGCCAAAAACGTTCCTTGTTGTGTGCTATCCATGGTCACAATGGCGCTTTCTGAATAACGTAGATTGAAAACAGTGACCCCTGCAAGAGAAGTGCTAAGGCAGACAACTGCCTTTATGGTAACTGCATAGGAATGACGGGAAAGTCTGCCGTCAGTGCTACCATTCGTGAAACACACGTTCTGGTGGTTGCGAACGCAAATCAACCAGCACTTTTTTTTTACTGCGAGCGGTCTAGGACATATATGTTGAGAATCTGAATTTTCGATAAATACACTTAGCAGCACCATAGCTGCTGAAATACAGTCTGGGGTATTCCTACCCGCCTAAACAATAGCCTCAGGAGTTCCGCAAAATCGCAGAATTCTGTATCCCGCTTTTCGCAAACAGAAGCCCGAGGTCGCCTGATCGAGGAGCTTCTTGTGTTCTCGAGAGCCTCCCTTTTCCGCAAAATACTCCCTACATGCCATAATTGAGACACAGAACGTACTCAAAATTTGACTTTGCTATTGGTTCTGCAGTTGTCTTTCTAATTCTTGAGTGGGCTGAGGGAAAGGACCGTAATCATAGCGACCATTCCCAGACCATGTTGTGAGAGCTGGCAATAACATTTCTGCAAGCAGTAGCGCACACATTGATCTAAAGCCAGAAAGAAGACAACATCTCTGTTAAAAATGACAAGGCCAGTGCAGTGAACAGACGCATAACAAAAAACACGCAATAAAACCACAGCTGGGATGATAAACACAACTTACTTACACAACTATATTCACTGACATTGTCTTACGCAGGTTACGGATAGTGCTTCCACATGCAACCCACTGGCACCTGATCACTGCATCTCCAAGGCCCTGTGCAGCACTTGTGGGGAACACTTATTCGCGATTCACATACGAATACGATGCAAGCCACCCAGCACAACACGACATAAATACGTCCCACAGCTATACAGAGAACACACTCCTCTACACTCTTTGTACATTTTAGGTGACGTTCTCCTGTTTTATTATCAGCGGATTTTTTTGTTTCTCAATGATGCCAAGTTTCGCACCTAATTTCTTTTCATGCACACTGACGACCAGTCTCTGTACACCAGCCATCTTCTTGGCCTTTTCATTTTTTACTTGTTTTAATTGCAGTACTTTTGTATTTGCTTTCACGCCAATCTCATGCAGCACCTTTTTTGTACCCTTTTTGCCTTTTGTCGTCGGCCTCGAGTTTAAACACCAATCACCTTCATCATCATCATCTACTGAATTCGCAACGCTTTAGATGACGAAGTGCTTATTTTGTGCTTACATTTTTATCAATTGACAGTCAACAAACTTGGGGAACGGAAACAAGCGTAAATAAAAATAATTGCAAAATTTTCCTTCTTCTATGGGGGATATACTGGATGTATGTATTGCTATTGAACGTGGTGGACAGTTCGCTGAAAGCATAACTAGGAATTAAAATGAGAATCCCGACAAGACACCGAACACATCGAAATGGCATTGTTGTGTTAGTGTGAACACAAACAAGTAAGATGGGTTGTGGCAAATGTCTATTTTTTATAGTTTCTCACCCCAAGAATTTCGACGAGAGTGTAATGGCAGAAGTACTTACGACCAGAATTACACCCACTGAAGTTAAGACCAGTACGCTGACAGAAGCTGTAGTAGGCGTTTTCATCTGGCTGACTCCTAAATTCCCGAATCCTTGGTATATGATTCGACACCATCAATTACTCCTAGAGTATTGTGCCCGAAAAAAACAATCATTACCTGCACGATAACCATCACTGAAAGCGATGGTTACGACGTTTGTCCGACGTTTGTCCGCCTACGATGTTTGTCCGTAGGCCCTCGGAGTTGTTCCCCCGCCCCACCCTCAGCCACCCCCACCCCCGGAATGAGCCAAGGTTATTTCGAAAGGGAATAGAAACTGAACTGGATGCCTTTCTGTTTTTCCTGCGCTCCCTGTGCTCACATGAGAGATTTTTGTCGCCTCGACCGGGTAACACTGTTCACCCAATCCCAGCCTTTCGCAGGAACCACGTCACCGATCCAAAAGCTTGCTCCCTTCGTTTTCTTTGAGGCGTAGGCCGGACGAAGCTCGCCTGAGTATTATTTGCGGCCAACATTCAGAAACACATGTAGCTACAGTATTCGTTTCTGCCCAAGCTCTGGAAGCTAAGTCACGAGGCTTTCCAAGAATATTTCCTCGTGCAGCCGCACTGTGGTCTGGCGTCTGCCGGCCAAGATGCTGGGTGGTGTGTGGGGGTCGTCATATGTGTGAAAGGGCTTGGAATTAATTACTTCCTATTCCTCGTTCGGGCCCTGTTGACAGCTCGACAAAGCCTCTAGACCAGGGGTTGCAAACACGTGGTACTAAATATGGCCAGGGGTCTCAAAAGCACACAATGGTCGCAAGCAACTGCGATTGGTGAATCGAAGGCTGTGCAGTGCGCACAGGTCTGCACGAGCGCGATGCCGCCAAGAGACTCCCCCCGGCGGTTTATAGCCCCGAAAACGGGGCTGCACTTCACTAATGAGGACGCGACGCATTGATTGGAGTTTTCCCGGTTTCTCCGAAAGTGCAAAGGATTCAGTATGTTGTGCGGTGCTTCTACATTTTTTTCTGTTCGCCTTTGTGTCAAACAGTTTCACTTCGCTATAGATGTGGCGAAAATGGTGCAGCCACGCATCGTACTTGGATTTGTCGTGTTAACATGCGTCCACGTGTGGCTAGGCACGTATCGCAGAGTTATTTGTGGTATGGGTGAGAGCGACATCGCGCCGCTTAGGGAAATTCTACAGTTCATACTTAAAAATTTCCAGCCCTTAGCTGATCGCGTGGGACACCGTGCACAAGTGTGCACCTTATTATTTCTAGTTAAGCTGTTTTTCACCCATGCGGAGGGAGTGAGGTGGCATACATGAAGTAGGCGAAGGCTCTGTAAAAGAAAGTCCGAAAAAGTGGAAAGCGCGAACTGTACATTGGTCGTTAAGAAGTATTGTGGTTGGATAATTTTTATAGAAATGAAGTAACTGTAATGTTATTTCTTGTTACAGTTACTCCATAAAAAAGTAACAGTGTTACAGTTACAAGTTCCTCAAACTTCAAAGGAAATAGTTTCGGTTACAACTTACTGAAAAGAGTAAATAGTTACCGGCAACACTTTACTAGTAAATAGTTACCCCCCAAGACTGCTTTCCGCATTGAAATTTGTGCTGTATAGCGGTAACATTTTTTGCCGGAATAAAGTGTCATTCATGCTCCATTGAAAACTGCAAATGCTGCTAGAGACCATTCATCGCTCACTGTCCCGTCCGAAAATGAATACTGTTCATCTCTTTGGAGTGTTTGTTCTAAACGCCAAAAAGTTTGTCTATTTGCTCTTTCTGGAATTCTGTGTCCTCGCAAATGAACGGGTCATTTTTATGTGTAAAATCCAATCGTTGCACGTTTTTTCTATCATTAGGTGAAAATGCGAGAACAGGTCGTTCTACGATTCGTTTGGGACCCCACCGCACGATTACGTTTTTTAACAACTGAAAACATGTGAACTGCCCACAGCTTTTGTGCCTTGCGTTGATCATTGAAATGCCACACCAGGATGATTAGCACAATATATTTTTCTCGCCTTTTTGTAGTTTGGGGTCATTTTTTTCAGATAAAACACCGGTCTCGTCCTGCAAATGCGAATAAACTAATGTAGATTTTGTACCTATTTATGTATTGAAAATGGGGTTATATTGAAAGGTTAGGGTCAGACGTTAGACGTTACTCACGTAATTTCTAAAAGATTCTCTTTTTAATTGCTTTATCACCCATAATAACCATCGGCTGTTCCTTTGGTGCTTTTCTCCCATCACCAGAATGCTATTCTTTGTTGTGTTGAGGTTTACTTCCGTGTTTATTGGCCATTTTGGCGATTTTTAAGCTCTAATTTGCTTCTGATGAAGTGCAATTTCTACGCTGGCCGCCACAATCACTGCAACGTCATCCTCATATCTGTGCACGTGTAGATTTTCTGGGAAATGTTTTATTTTCTAGTAATGAGGATACCCGTATAATGTGTAATCATGGACTAGAAGGTCATCCTTGACGTGAGCTTTAAAAATCACAAATTCAAGTCTCTTAGAACCGCATTGGTACGTCAAACTTTTGTTTCCTAGTACGTCTACACATCGTTCGCGTAGGTTTCCAGTATACTTGTATTGGGGCAACTATTCTTCTATGGAGTCTGACCTTATGTATTAAAGAGCATTCCACGTAAGATGTGCTAACAAGATTGAGTTTTCTCTTCTTTCCGTCGCTTTCATTGATTTTGTCGTAGTTTTTTCCTAAAGCGTTTTTAGTAGAAGTAAGATGTTTACTGCCGTATTGATGTTTGTGAAGAATTTCTCTTTGACAGAGTAATGGGGTGTATCATTGGGTAGCTTTTGAAGTGCCTATACAACAATCGAATCATACTAAACTGGTAGGTGGCCTTAGGGGCATTCGTACCTGATTTCTTTATAGCATTCGGAAGGAGTACATTCCTGGGCTCTTTCCAGTGATGAAAATAATTTTGTATTTCTTGCGATGCAGTAAAATGCACAAAAATAGTAAGTGCGAACAGCGATGTGCTGATTTCATCAGGGCCAGGGGCCATGCTTTTGTGCAGATTTTTTATGCACCAGTCTGTGTAAAATTTGCGAAACACAAAGCACTGGTTTTTTGCGCTGGTCACTAAGGCTGTTTTATTCCTAGAAACGTGGAGCTGACTAGGTATATTTTCTCTATGACGCAGCTGTATCCTCCAGGAATGAAGTAAATTGGGTGTTTGTGTTTTCATTTTTCCCAATATTAATCTATAAATACCCAATGTCCAACAATTTTATCGCGACAAGCGGAATAAGTTCTCTTTGAGTGTCTTTATGGACATATCCGTCCAGGCAGCTTAGTTGGGTTTTGCTGGGTTTTTAACATGTATCTTGGGCGCTTTAATTTATTTGTTTTTGTGACATTTTCGATGGGGTTCTGCCGCTGTTTTGTACTTTCTACGGGTACTGCAGTCCACAGGATGCGTGCAGACGCGCATTCCGAAAGTGGCACTGAACTTTATAAAACCCATATTCTCTTTTATTTATAGTTCTCGCCTATCCGACAAGTTTTTACCCCTGTTCAGTGACGCCAACGCCGGGCAACGGTTTCTGCTTTCTTTAGAGGAATTCCGCTATAATGACTGCTGTCTTTACCCGGAATTCTATTTAAAGAGTAAGGCAGCCCGCACCTTCTGAACACAGAATAGGTAAGAAGTTGCGTGTTTTGAGTTCGTGTCCGAGCCTCGGGCCTCTAGTGTGGGTTTCCAAACTATATTGCGTTTGTAATGAGCCCAGCGATGAGCCCTTGATTTTCTTTAAAATCTCATTGTACAAGGTGGGTGATTAGTTCTACAATGCTGGGGGAGCAACGTGAGCATTGCCATGCTCTTCGATTCGTGCCTTTCCCCAACATTTCTACCATTATGCCACTTGGTGTTTTCACTTTGTAGCCACGTAGCTGTGAAATATCGCTCGAAGTAAACCTCAAGGGCCATGTGAAGAAGGGGAAGAATAAAGTTACTGCTCGAAGCCAATGACAATTTTTTTTCAAAGATATTGCTGCCGCGCCAAATCCTGATGAAACCTGAACTGTACAATTTCTTCTTATTTAGCCCTGGAGCTTTTAAAACGGTCATGTCCAGTTTTGCTGAATACTGGAACATATTCAAACTATTAAAAGACTACTTATACTTGCGATATCTACCCCGGGAAAATGGCCTTTGAAAGACGCGTCCCAAAAATGTACCTTGTTGTGTGCTATCCATGGTCACAATAGCGCTTTCTGAATAGCGTAGATTGACAATAGCGTCACCTGCGAGAGAATTGATAAAGCAGACAGCTGTCTTTTTGGTAACTGCATAGGAATGACGGCAAAGTCTGTCGTCAGTGCTACCAATCGTGCAAAACATCTTCTGCTGGTTGCAAAGGTAAATAAACGAGAATGTTCGATGTGAGTGCGATCGGTCTAGGGCATGAATGACATTTATATGTTTAATTATTTTCTTAGGAGTACCATAGCTGCTAAAATTTAGTCTGGGTTATTCCTACCCGCTTAAACAATAGCTTTAGGAGTAGCTCAAAATCGCAGCCATCGCAATCGTGGAAGCGTAAGCCTTTATTATTTTATTCACTTGATTATGTGGTATAACAACTGGAGACACATTTTTCGCGCAGCGTAATTAACATATTGAAACGAAGGTTAGGTCCCATAAGTAGCCCTCACTGTTTTGAAGCTGAAAAAAACATTATGCCAGTAAACGTGTGCGGCAGTGGAAACATTTTTTTACGAAGATGGAGAAATAAACTAAGCATTGGAAAAGGTCTCAGGAGAATATAAAATATGTGTTTACTTGTCCGTGGTTTTTTGAAGAACCTTTTTGGAGCTAGTATGTAATAAACAACCTCGAATTGAAGAAAAAACATGTGGTAGCAATCGCGTACTTGGGTCATAATGCATTCTTGACATACTAAAGGAGGAAGGAGTGTCGGCGTCGAGATTAGCAACGTGGTGGCGAGACCCTTATTATCCGCGTGAGAGGACGTAACCCTGTCGTTCCCGCCAAACTAGCCTGTATGGGTAGAAACTTCCTACAATCGTCAGGGGACTTGTTCTGACGCATGTTCAGTGGCGTATCATAGTGCTTAGTGTGACTAAGAGCAAGATAAGGCTGGTATTTTGGTTGCAAGGCCTGTCAAAGCATAACAACAATCTTTTTAGAAACAAAAAGCTGTGCCTCAAAAGATTCTGCTGCAATGCTTGAGAAACGTGAAGTCACGATTTTAGAAATACCAAAGGCTTCTGAAATGGGAGCGCAAGGGATTAGTAATAATGCACAGCAGTCAAAATTCACTTTTCGCGGCTTGTCACCGGCGATGCTTTTTCTCTATCCTGAATAAAGCTATATTAGTTTTTGCTGCTTCAGGCTGTTATCCACATAAACGTAATTTCGCTCTCCTGGACATTAAAACATTTTCGTTTACCATCCGCCTTAGCGGACTATTGATTTCTAGAGAGTCGTAAGAGAACTTCCTTTGGAAGACATTAACGCGAACCTTGCGACTTCCGGAAACATGAGAGTGCAACCTCGCGAAAGGTACTGGTGCACAGGATGCGTCTAAAGGAGCATTGCTAAGGCACCACTAAACTTTATTAGGTCCCTATTATCGGTTATTTATTATTCTTGCCTTCCCGACGTGTTTGTACCCCTTTTCGCATTGCGAAACATTGGCAGCGCATTCGGTGCCTGCCATTATATTGATTGCTGCAAAAAAAAGAACCCAAGTACACTCAAGCGATTCTCAGAGTAACGAACGGTGCAAAACGAGTCTTGAGGTTGTACCAGCTACTGTGCAGTGCACTAATATTGTAAAAAAGAGCACTGACGTATTTCGAAAAAAAAAACCTAGCGCATACTGTTTGGCGTACATTGTTGTTGTTTGTAGGGTTTAACGCGCCGACGCAACGCAGGCGATGAGACACTCCGTAGTGGATTTCTCCGGAGTAATTTTGACCATCTGGGGATCTTTTAAGTGCGCCGAAATCTCGTACACAAGGGCATTTTTGCTTTTCGCCACCGTGTTTCGAGTACAATGGAAAAGCGGGCAATATTTTTTTAGTAATAGGATATAACTAAATATTTGTAATTAATATTCTAACTCGAAACGTATTGTCCTATTCATGAAAGCGTCAAATGAGGCACTTGAAGGTACCGACAAAAGGCATCTAGCTGTGATATTTCCAGAAACGAAATAAATACCTACTCATTTTTACTGACTGATAAAGGGACCCCGCGAAATATGACAAATACCACGCAAAGGCGCTTCCGCCCGCCTCGTAAAGGAGCGCTCTCAAATATGCTGGTTGAAAGCAATTGCTTCGCCTGTCATCAACGCCTCTTTTTGATAGTGCATGCAAGGAAGGAGCAGCAACAGCAACTTTCGCGGCGTCCGTGGGGAGATAAGGCACAAAATCGGTCGTGTTTACACTTCCTTTCTTTTCTTCACTTCATTCTGTCTAACTCACTTGCGGTTCCTGTTTGACAGTATTGCCTTGCGAGGCGGTCGGGGGCACCGTCACGTGGTATTTTTCATATTTGGAGGGGTGCCTTTATCAGCTAGAATAAATGAGTGCGCAACTATTTTGTAGCTGAAAGTACCGCAGTTAAATGCCTCTAGTTGATACCTACAAGCATAGAGATTAATACTTTTATATACTGAGGGAAATCTGGCGCCACTGTTAATGGGAGCCGCGCTTCGGCGAGCGTTCTGTCATGTACCGGGCAGGCACGTTCCACTTGACCTTGGCATGGCTCATGAACCGGCTGAAAAGTTGCTTTGGCCGAAGAAAAAGCACAATATTACTGTAGAACATTCATGTAATGTCTTTTGTTATAAAATTGAGCCTACAGAAAAGAATATTTTGTTAGTGATCATGTAGAAGCTTCATGCACAATGAATAAGAAAAAATATTACCTTTTTTTGTTGATTTTGGCTTCGAGACAAAAGAGAAGCAATATGGCTAGCTAAGCCAAGTAGGCGAGGAACGTTTGCTAGCTGCAATGGCTCCGCCCCCAGCGGCCCGCGACTGCAGCGACAGATTTCCGTCTAGTATTTAATAGTATAGAACTGTATGGCTACAAGTGCCACATTCACACTTTAATGATTTGCAGTGTACGTCTTAAGTGAGATTATTAGTTACAAATTATTATTTTGTCTCTTTACAAAAAATACTGTCTGATTCTGCACAGTAAAGGATTTCTGCGCGAGGATTTCGTCGAGTAACTTCATTGCTGCTTTTAGATCTTGCTGCTTTATAGCTTGACAGATTGAAAGAAAGCCATCCTCAAAGCTGAACCAACGAATACTTTCCCCAGCAGTCGTCGTACGTGGGTGTTAAAGTGGTACACTTAATTGTCGCAAGCGATCGACCCTAATGGCGCACTTAAAAATCCCCGAAACATCTTAGCCGAATAACTGCCTGCTTTAGCAGAGGAATGCCGGGGGGCTTATTTCTCATTATGTCCCGTCATCGCAGCGAACAGTTCAGCGGAGCTTGCAGGCTTCCTTTTTTGAAAAGTGAGGATAAATATTCTCGCAATTTTCTCTGCGTGGTAAGGCTTCTCAATATTGTGCATTCTTAATACCTTAAACCTTGTTTATGCAAACATTGGAGCTGTTGTAGAATATTTTCACACGAGAGCTAAAATGCAGCGTTTCAAGCTCGTGTTAGAGTTAGGGGGCCAAGTTAGGTCATAACCTAGTTGTTTTTTCTGTTGCACCATTTGTGACTCTTGTGATGCTATTATCTTATGTAAAAAAGTACTTCTGCAAAACAAGGTGCAGAGCAGTATGGCCCGGCGTAAGAGTATGCAGAATTCCGGGTAACTTTATAAACTTTTCGCGACGCTCCAGGGAGACGATCCTGCTTTCCATCTGCAAATGATCTTAATAAAAAACGAAGGTTTAAAAAAGAGTAACAGGATGCTCACGTGTTGTAAGGATTTCCGCTCGTGCTCCCTCAGGACCACGTGGGTTAAAACTGATGTTTTAATGACGTAGCTGAAACGCCGAAGTATTTGTGTAATATGTCCGTGCTCTGTATTCAAGAGAGTTGATCCTGCTGAGCACCTTAATTCCTGAATAAAATATTGTGCAGTCCAAAGGGGTTGAGCAGCCGCCTTTATGCGTGCTCTTAAAACATCACAAAACTATTGCTTATTCAGAAAACTTAGCCTCATATTTCGGAACAGATAAAAATTTAAGTTAGTGTGTATATGTCAATCACTTCTCCTGAAGTTTGGAACGAGAAAATATGATACTAACACCTTGCAGCCGTTGAAGATTGCTGCGTTTGTGAGAGCGTTTTACGTTGCAAGGAATAAACGAACGTTCATCGCGACAGGCAATAATAAAAAAATAGCAAAACGCTCGCTGTCATAAGAAATAGTTCTTTTTTTTAAGTTATGACTCGGCCACTGTTTATCTCCTGCTTTTTCGCGCGTTTCTTTTGTGTTCTTGTTTTAGTTCCTCTCATCCCTGCTTTTGATAATTGAGCTGTCATTTGAAGACTATGAAAAGCAAAAGCAAATAAGTAGCGCAAAGGCACAGTAAGGAGAAGCCAAACATGTATTACCTTATTATTTAACTCAAAGAAAGCATCTCTGAACTTTGCAAGCGTGGAAAATAAACTTATCCTATTAAGGCCGGCATTCAACATTACGTAACAAAAAAGTGTGGTGTTTTTTAAGGTAATCAACCGGAAATAACAATCTCAGGCAACAGAAAGTAGACGAAACTGGACGTAATTTAGAAGAAATTCAACCGACTCAAAAAAGACCGATTATTTTTGTTTGTAAAACGAAGCGCACAGTTTCGTCGGAGTCGTGTTACAATTGAACGTGCCCTAAATAGGTCGCAACTTCAAGCGGGCTATCGCTAGATCAGCGCTCTTTTGTTTTATTGGCTGCATGTAAAGTCTTGCCACCATTCAAAGGATCTTCGACGTAGCTTTTTTTGCTTCTTACTTAGGCTCTATGGCTCACGGGGCGCAACGACTACGGCTCCGCTATTGGTGGGTTCCATCGAACGCTGCTGCCAATCAGTGTTTCCGGCTCTGGTGGGTGCCACAGGTGGTTTCGGTGGCTATCGAGGTGTGTACGAGAGCAACACTCCGGCACAGCATATCTTTGAAGGTATGAATGTCGATCGTAGCCATCCATCAAACGAGCTTAGCTGAGTTTGTTGAAATAGCACGTCATTTACAAGATATTAATAACGCTGAGAAGCACATGGAGCCTTCTTCGAGCAGAAATGCTGCGCACTTGACCGCGGTAAACATCCGCTTTCACGGTGGACACGGATGGCGAACGAGTCATCACACACCGCACCAGCTAGAACTCGTTGCTACCTGCCAGATACGGAAAATATCAGAAAATCAGGTTTTTAAACTCGTGGAAGGGGGTGATAATGTGGTGAAAGATTGTGCTGGCGATCGTCGTTGACACTGCTTCATAAAGCGGTGGTCGAATAACTGCGGCGATGATAAGTCGTTTTTTCAAAACGTGACATGCAATTGCTATCGAAGACGAAGCAAAAAGCAGTGCCATGCAGCCAGTAGTGGCCAGAGTATGCGGGCTGGATGCTAAAAAATAAAAAGCCGGATGAGCCACTCAGCGGAGCCAATGGCTGCGCGTACCTCGGAGCGCAAGCACCCTGACAAGTGCCTCTAGCTGTTTTGCTCGAGCTTATTAGCTTCTATCATCCACAGCACTTTGGGTTGACAGGAAAGGCTGAAACATCCAATCCTTATAACCTTCGTACCTTATGTAGGGCCCCTTTACAATAGCCAGATCAAGGTGCCTCATAAAAAAAATGAGTATCGACATTTTCCCTGCCACAAATTTTGTATTGCAAAAAGTGAAGGGCTACTATCTTCGTTTGCAAAACTTTCATTACAGGGGTTAGAGCTGTGCTATTGCGTCAGAGTGTCCGCGGTTTCGAAGCATTACTTTTGTCATCTTTTGACCTTACGTTACCGCAAAAGTTATCTCAAGAAAGTATACCCGAAACTATTTACATTTTTTTCAACGTCTGAGATTACTCCTTCTACGAAAAAAAATTCCAATAAACTTAAACAAGTTTGCGCTGCTTTTAAGTAGTCTGTATCCTTCGCTGAAGCACCCGTTTCCCCAGACCATCGCATTAGAATATTATTTCACATATTTAGCTACAGCATTTAGAAAACGCAATAATCTGCCTTCAGAAAAAACACTTGGTTCGCTTCGCTTTGCGTTACTAAACTATCCCGGGACAAAACTGGTTGAACTGCGTTCAATCACAGCAAAAGTTTTTTCTGAGTAACAATTGACCGTGTAGGACGAAAACACGAGAGGTTTGTTCTTACAGGCTAGATTTAATCTCGCCTCTTAAAAAAACTATCCTATTTGAGCCTTATAACGCACCGAGTAACCACTTGATCATCCTCTATCGAGTTCCAGAAAGTGCCAAAAAATCTGTAGTTTTAGGCCTATCACGGACTACCCCTCATGCTTGCATTCGTGGCAGCATCCATCTGCTTCAGAATATTGCAACCGCATTCAATGTATAAGCTGGTAAATATTGGAATCTTGGAGTAGCAGCGTTTTCCGCTTGCTGCCCTGTCGGTGCTCATGGCACGTGCGGCTGCTGGAACCACGTTTCGAATTTGTTCTGGCATCTAGTTTCCAAATCATTTTCATCGAGAGAGCTTTCAGACGCTGTCTCCGCGGTTTAGAGACGGACCACTTCCGCTTGTACGTATAATAATTGTCCGCAACAGCCAGCCACGCGCGAGGTTTTTCTTATTCTTTAGAGAAATATTTTGAACGGTCATCTGAGTAACGCATAGTAGATTGTCGACGACTACGTCTGACGTTTAAACGGAGTGTTGGGACGAAAATTGAAATAGTCAGTACGCTGGGGCAAAAAATTCACGTTCTCCTTCATGACTTAGCCATTAGGCGCCACAAAGATGTGGTGTATATTCATTTGTGTAAAAGGTTTTACGTAAAACACTACTTTGCTCGATTACCAAAAGTTTTCGAAGCTCGTGTTGTACTCTAGTGCTATGTGTTGCGTGTACTGCTGGGAACCATCATCAATTCATCCCAAACACTGAACAGGACACTTCATAATGTTCAAATCAGATAATGGTAGTGAAGATCGTTTCCCCGAAGTCCGGTGTCGATCAGGAACCCAATCGCCCGGGCTCCGGTTGATTTGGCAGGAGGCTGGCTGGGTGATGGTGTTGAAGTTCTTGGAGATGGCGGTCGAATTGACGAACTCGAGGCGTTGAAGTTGATTAAGTGAAACGGAAGTTTATGTACAGCTATTTACAGTATGAAAACTGGGTACATGAGAAATAAAAAGAAAAACTGCAAACTTCAGCTAGACGCTAGCTCCGAGTGCGCACAAATCACTCGAGCTCCTCAGCTTCGTCTAACTCTCCTACTCTCGGAGCGTACACAAACCGCTCGAGAAACAACGGCCGAGACCCTGTCTCGCCGCAAGATCCGTCTAGTTGCCCGGTGCGGCGCTGCACCCTTAACCTCCGACGCGATCTTAACCTCGACTAGGGGGCTCACAAATCCCAACCTAGCGTTAACGGTCGAGACTCCTTGTCTCGCCGGGAACTGCCAGCTCAGCGCTCAGACAAGAACGATTTCCAACGGCCAAGTTGGGTCTTATATAACCTCGAGATCACACTCTCTCGGGAACGCCCCTGTAGCGTTCGTACACGCGTATGGGCGTGCCCAAATACATGTAGACAGCTGTCACTCAGCACGCCACGGAATATTCATTGAGGCGCCGCCACCTTCGGGTCAACGGCACGCTCGTAGACGAGCAAGTTCGAGCGACCCCGCGGGGCGAAAACGAAAGACGGCGACAGTGCGTCATGCTGACCAGGGCGCGACAACAATGGAGACGCCGGTAATCCCAGCGGGTCCGGCAGGCGTTCCTGGAATCCGGCGCCGCCGTCTGCCCTCTCAATGGGGGATTATCCTTGAGGAATGCGAAGGGCCAGACAATCCGTCTCCCGCGCACGCCGCGACGAATTAGCGGTGGCTGCAGCGCAGTGTCGGCAGTGCTACGTCGCCAGACAGAGCGGCGCGTTCTCACGCGCAGCCCGGGCACCTGGCCGCTAACTCATAAGTGGACCTTACAACTCCCCCCTTTAAGAGGGTTACTGGGCCTCTTGGTTCAGTCAATCCGAAAAGAATTTAAAAGGGCCACTCGTTTCAACTCTCCTTCCGCAATAACAGCGGGATAAACAAACAAACAAACAAACAAAAAACACGTGGAAGGAGCTAGGTATAACCACAAATGAGCCCCCTTCTATTTCTCCAGCTGATCCAACTCCCTCTAGCCTAAACTACAGACACAAGCTATTCACTAGCCGTTCAACAGGGACGGAATACTCTAGCAAACCGGAAACACACCAGAAAATTGCTAAAAACACTAAGTGCGGGTAAAAAGAAATTGGGTCGTGTCTCCGGAGCGCGTAAACGCCACCAACAACGGGACAACTCAAGCTATAACACTGATGCGCGCTATAACCGCAAACGCGCACAATCATTCCGGCACTCGACAACAAGAACAAAAGGAATAAGAACTGGTAAAGAACGCGGGCAACTTTGCAGTCAACAAAAATAAAACGTTAATAAAGTTTGCATTGCCACTATGCGCACGCGCGCAAATGTTCTCCGTGACGGCGTAGCATGATAACGTTCCTTCAAGAATGTCCAGCTGTGCTTTCGCTCACTTGCGGTGCACAGAAAGTTCAGTTCGGTGCGCGGATCGATCAATTCGGTGCACGGATCGAGCACTCAAGGCATCTCGTCGCGCACAACCGCGGCACACACACACACACACACACCACCAACGAAAAAGGACGGGTGAACGGGAACGTTCACGTCCGTCGTGGCGGTGTTAAGGCTCGGAGGCAATTCAATACTAGCCTCCCCAAGCAACAATCTGAAAGCAGGGGAGTGCATTCGCGTACTTCCCGCCCCCTCTGCAGATGATCCAGACCGCGTAGCGTTGCAATGTCAACGCAAGTCTCGACAATTTAGCCCCATGAGGCGAACACAACTTCGGGGAAGACGGAGTGGTATCACAAAATGCGGCTTCGCTTCCTGTCCCATAGGCCAAGTGGCCATGCCTCTCCAATGCCCCAACGTAAGGCAACGCTGCGCGCTGGCCGCGTGAGCGCAGGGTTGATGCTGGAGCGTAATGGCGGCCCGCGAACGCGACGACCTTCTCGGGATCATTCTTTCCCTTGCGCGCTGACTGCCCCACAACCACAACCTCACAAGCGCCTGTCACTACCAAGAACCGCTCGTGCACGCTAGGTGCATTCTGAGCAGCGGCCTGACAAAGACCGTTTTTCGGCTGTTTCAGCACGCACTCATCCTGGCCCAACTCAGAACTAGGGCCTGTGACACACTGCCAGGTCGCAGAACTTAGTGCGTCAACCCATCCAGCGCGGCTCCCGACTGAATCTCGGTAATGGCCGCAACCAACACTAAAGCTACGAAGCTCTATCTCAGCCACCGGTTTCGCGAGATCGCCGATTACGTCTCGTTCCTCGCTTTCAACTGTAGCTGCCTCCTCACACGGTTTTTCCCTCTCCTTCACAACCTCCTCGGCAGCTCTCATTCTTGCTTTCGCAGTCTCCCCGCATGCGTTTTGGTGTTCTCCATCAACCTCCTCGGTTACACTCTCACTATCAAGACTACCAAACTCACGCGACATCTCCGTATCGTTAACTCCGTCTCTTTTTCGCTCCGTCTCGTCACATGCTTTCTCGTCTTCTATCTCCTTTCTCTTCTGGGCGGGCTCCTGAACGCCCGACACGGAGTTCGCTTTCTCGTGCAAATTTCGAGCGTAATTGGGAGCGCGGCGGGCCCCAAGACTTTCCTGCGCGACTCCAGCCTCCTCCGGTCCACCGATTAGAATTTGGGTACTGCCCGTGCCAGCAAGTTCAGCATGCATTAGCGCAGCATCCGGTGCAAAAGCAGCTGGCGGCTCTACACCCGCGACAACGGGGCTACCCTTTGACTCCGCGCTCGCTTCCCCTTCCATGCAGCTGTTCCCGGCTGAGCCGCTCGCCACCTGTGCGGAGCCACGGCCGCTTACCTCGTTCTCGCGCGGCTTCAAGTTGAAAAACGAGCTGGCTTCATTCAACTCTGCTGCCAGTGCATAACTGGGCCCGCTCGACGGGTTCTGCCCTATGCGCTGCAGCTCCGTCCCCAAACTTTGCCTGCGAGGCTGCTCGTCATGTTCGAGCATCGCTTCATTACACCGCTCTACGGTATCCCCGGACGCGCTTACTTCGTCGCTCCTCATCCCAATGTCCGTCTCCACGCGTTCGACAACGGCGGAAATGCCAGCCTCGTGTAGGGAGTCACGGCTGCTTGCTTTGTCATCGCAAAGTTCAACTTCCAAACACTGGCCGGAACCATTCAACTTTGCTCTCGCTATACAGCTAGCTGGATCTGTGCCCCATTGTTTCTGCTCGCGGGTGTCCGAGCGCAAGGGCGCCTGCCTTCTCCGCTCCAGCTCCAACTCATACCTTCGCAACCGCTCTTCAGATTCGAGCTTCAGCTTTTGCATGCGCTCCTTAAATTCTCGCGCTCTTTCCTCCGCTTCGCGCGCTTCTTTTCTCTCCTCGCGCTCTGCTTTCTCCCTTCGCTCTTGAAACTCCAACTCCATTCGTCTGAGAATTAGTGCCTCGGATTCCACTTGGGGAGATCCTCCTGCTGCCGAGCCTCCTTGAGGTGGCACTTCGTCTGTCTGATCATTTCCGTCTCCTTCCGCCATGTTCGTCTGCATGCTCCGCGTGACTACCATGCAACCCCAGACTCAGCCTACACCGCCACAACGAAGCGCAAGAAATCCCACTCACCCGCACCTCCGGTGGTCGGCTGCCGCGTCGTTGGCCCCGTGCGCTGGCTTGGCTCTGCCGCTCCACACCGCGCGGAGCTCGGCTGGCGCCGATGAAGACGGGCTCGCGTCCGCTTGCTGCCCTTGGCTGTGGCCTGGTGTTTTCTTCTGCCAAATCCTGTCGGCTGCGCCAGTGAAGATCGTTTCCCCGAAGTCCGGTGTCGATCAGGAACCCAATCGCCCGGGCTCCGGTTGATTTGGCAGGAGGCTGGCTGGGTGATGGTGTTGAAGTTCTTGGAGATGGCGGTCGAATTGACGAACTCGAGGCGTTGAAGTTGATTAAGTGAAACGGAAGTTTATGTACAGCTATTTACAGTATGAAAACTGGGTACATGAGAAATAAAAAGAAAAACTGCAAACTTCAGCTAGACGCTAGCTCCGAGTGCGCACAAATCACTCGAGCTCCTCAGCTTCGTCTAACTCTCCTACTCTCGGAGCGTACACAAACCGCTCGAGAAACAACGGCCGAGACCCTGTCTCGCCGCAAGATCCGTCTAGTTGCCCGGTGCGGCGCTGCACCCTTAACCTCCGACGCGATCTTAACCTCGACTAGGGGGCTCACAAATCCCAACCTAGCGTTAACGGTCGAGACTCCTTGTCTCGCCGGGAACTGCCAGCTCAGCGCTCAGACAAGAACGATTTCCAACGGCCAAGTTGGGTCTTATATAACCTCGAGATCACACTCTCTCGGGAACGCCCCTGTAGCGTTCGTACACGCGTATGGGCGTGCCCAAATACATGTAGACAGCTGTCACTCAGCACGCCACGGAATATTCATTGAGGCGCCGCCACCTTCGGGTCAACGGCACGCTCGTAGACGAGCAAGTTCGAGCGACCCCGCGGGGCGAAAACGAAAGACGGCGACAGTGCGTCATGCTGACCAGGGCGCGACAACAATGGAGACGCCGGTAATCCCAGCGGGTCCGGCAGGCGTTCCTGGAATCCGGCGCCGCCGTCTGCCCTCTCAATGGGGGATTATCCTTGAGGAATGCGAAGGGCCAGACAATCCGTCTCCCGCGCACGCCGCGACGAATTAGCGGTGGCTGCAGCGCAGTGTCGGCAGTGCTACGTCGCCAGACAGAGCGGCGCGTTCTCACGCGCAGCCCGGGCACCTGGCCGCTAACTCATAAGTGGACCTTACAATGGTGTTGGTGAGGAAAGCAATAACGATTATTTTGAAAGCACAGTAATTGAAATGTAATATTGTTGTACTGTGAAACATCGTTAGGACTCAAATATCATCATAGAGGATCAGTAATATACTGCAAAAGAAGGCAAACACTGAATTTTATTTGTGAGATTTTTGAACAGTTTGGCCTCACCTTATATGAAAAGCTACCCATTCGTAGAAAATACTCTCACATTTATTTAGCCATGCAGCTCACTCCCAAAGTGATGCCTTGTGAGTAATGCGCTGTAAAGCACACCCCTGAAATTATTGCGAACACTCAAGTAGTTTATCATTTTTCTCGCATCAAAGCAAATTACAAGCCCCGGGGAGGGCTTATATTACTGAAATGTCGAACATAAACAGATTTGCTGGTTTGGCGGGCTTCATTACGCACCTTCCATTTTTGGTCATCTTTGCCCTGTCAGTGAGAAAGAGCCGTGAGTAAAACTTTCATTTAAGCATGTACAGAAACCTTGTTTTCTCTCCCCTCGGTTACCATGAATTCAAAATAACTAAACGGCCTAATCTAAATAGATGCCCTTGGACTAACCGCCTGGTATCACTATTTAAAAACATTAGTATGAACATAGACAGATTTATTCTATGCAAAGGTCAGAGTAACATAAGGAAATGTGTATTTTTATCTATTATTCCTTCAGTTCCCGCCCATTTTGTGTGGACGCAAGCTGGTGTAATTGTTTGTACGTTGTGTTTTGGGCTGAAATATTTAGGAGCATTCATTTTTTTTCAGCTATTAGCTATTTTGAGTTTTCGCCGGTTGCAAATTTGGTTGAGACATTCTCTTTAAATGACAAGAGTTTCTTCCTATTTTATATTGCACTACGGTGAACAAAATCTCGGCTTCTTGCACTTGACAGGAATGTATGCAGCGCTGACACCAGGCAGGTATGCATTTCAGCATTGCCAGGCGCCATTACACTTAACAATCGTTTGCGCAAACTTGAGGGCCCCTGCAAATGTCACAATAGCTCAAAGAGTATCGCTATTCCTTCACTAAGGCTAGCTCAAGGCGGCGTTTTTGTCGCCAAGCAAAATAAAAACCTACCGAAGCACAATTAGCAGTGCACCTAACGGGTTCTTTTGCAATTACCGTCTTAACAACCACATGAATTCTGACAAACATTTTACACTCGAATCTCTCATCTCCTTCTCTAAGTCTCCTTTTGCCTATTTTGGTGGAAGATGCGTTGTGAAGTTGGAAATTCCTGATGGATTGGCATTCGGACGCTCGGGGTTTAATTTTTACTCCAGCGGGGCCAACCATATTTCACCTAATACTCTACGTTATCTCGTTGCAGCCTGAGGCAATTTTGTCTGCCATATCTGCGTTTCATTGATAATGGCCCCTACGTTTTCCTCTGTTGAGTTCGCTACAGCACTGACAAAATCAAACTTCATAGCATACGTTTTGACCCAAACATACACAACCTGTTCGAGTAAACATTTATGCTCTGGCTCTTCAGCTTGAAAGGCGTTAGAGAAACGAGACAAATTTCTATAATATTTCTGCTGCTACCGCATGCGCTGCGCCCGCAAAGTAACTTTCTGTAAGTGAAAATAATGAGTGAAAAAAAACAATATATAACCTCAGGTCTTAGTGTTTCTTTTACTCTAATCCAATCAAAGTTGTCGCTTTCACCAAGGTCTTCTCAACCCAGCTCCTGCAGCATATGTCTTTAGTATTCGGATCATTGCGGTTCTCGCTAAAGTAGCAATTTGTTACAGCTTCTTTAATGTGTTAATCAGTCAGAGTTTTCATTGGAGCGGTAATATTTATGCCAAATCCATGCGATCCAGCTTTCACAGAGATTCAACTTCCAACACTCAACAGAAGCATATTTTGGGGTTTGAGCTAAGTCGGGGACGTGACATAACACCCGCGTACAGAATAGGCTGGTATAGCGGGGTAACCCAATAACAGCATGGTGGCACTAGGCTGCACATAAGACGAATAAAATTCAAACGTAATATTATCTCTCTCCCATACTATTTTTGTTCAAGAAAGAATCGGTTACCCCAAGGGTAAGTAAAACATTTAGGAAGTTTACAATAGCAACTCCACGGGCACTTCCACAAATACAGAAACTATCTCCCGCCGCCTAAACGAGCCCAATGATAGCAAAATCTGACAGCTCCATAAAAGCTGTACTACAATTTTATTTTTAAAGATTTTTAATTGAACGGTTGAAAAAGTAATTGAAAAAGTTGAAACGTAACTACGCTTGAAAAAATAGGTTGTAAAAAATTAAAGAGAAACACTTGCCACATCTTGCCGGTATTTCAGGCAGCAAATACGTCTCGTAAGATGTTAAAAACTGTAAACTTGGGTGTTCCCGAGCTGTACACGAATTGTTGTTGTATTTTTCTGTTGTAGCTTTAGTCTTTCAGTTGTTGCTAATGAACTGGTGTACCGGCAGTTTTGATAAAGCCTTTTGTTATTCGCCCGCACATTATTTTTTCTAATGGGTTTACAAAGCGACAAGATACACTTATTTGTGCATAAATTTTATTAAAAAAACTCCTGGTGTGTGCGTATTTCGCCCATGTCGCGCAATAAAGAGTGTTAAATTATAAACACGACTATTACGGCACACTTGCACCATTTTTCATGGGCAGATCTGGGAAATATTTTTGTACAGATTTGGGTAGAGAAGAGAGTATCTCTCCTTGCATTTCATCCCTGCCTTGCTTTCACATGCTCACAAATATATTGATAAAATATCAGCACGTAAAGTCACTGCTTAAAGAGTTGTAAACCCGAGGACAGCATTTCCTAGTAAACTCCATTATTCTTACAAAGATAAATAGTCAAAGTATCCATTAGCGATCTGCTGCAGACGTGCAGCAGTTAACTATAAAAATAAACCCGTTTCTACCCTCTGCTGAAAAAGAGAAGCTCTCGGTCGCTTGTGTCTGCTCTAATTCCACCGACCACTAGCCAAATAATGAACGCTCCCACACCGCCAAAATTCTGCGTTTCGTCTAAAACATTGACAGGTACAGGTCAGATGCAGCAAACTCTCTACTCTGCCTCTCGGCCAGCCAGACAGAGCTACAGAACGCCGACACAGCGGGACCACTGTACCCTTATAGGCGGGTTTAGGAAGCGGTTTGTGCCAGGTCGCCGACAGTAAGACGACTGCACTCTCTCTCTCTCTCTCGGTGGTTGTGGTCACTTCCTACAAACGCTGCTTGGTGCACGATCTGCAGTAGCCAGACAAACAGGCTTTAAGGGAGGCAAAACTTTTTTCGGAAGAGACTTGAGGGCGCGAAGCCTTCTTGAAGGTAGTCACGCGCCAATATAGGTACTTCCGCTGTCTTAAGTAGCTGGAGCTGACGCAAAGGCAGGAGATGGACAGCAGCGTGCCCAATTCTCGGAGGAAAGGGGAGGGTATAAAGCTGGCAAATAAGGATTCTAGGTGCAATAAAAAATAACGTTCCTTGATGTTCCTGACTGCGTTCAGATTTTTTCTTGGGGTTCGTGTTGATAAAAAATATACAAGAAATCGCTACATAAGGGCATGCTGACCAAAAAAGGCATTCATATTGTAGCAGTCCAGGCAGCCGCAGGGTAAAACCGCTGCTCAACCGATTCCTTTTTTTTTCTGCTGAAACCTTCTGCGGGGCAGCATTCGAACAGTCATGGGCGCTCCATCGCAACATGGCAAACGTGCCGGCGTCATGGAAATTGACATTCGAGCGACAACGGCGCCTGTGCAGCCTGAGAGACACGGACGTGACGTCATGAACCGCTACACAAGGACACATGCCTGTCACGCCGATATCTCGAGTCCCTGATTGTACAAAGGACAGAGAAAAAAGACGAGCGGCGTGCGGCACCACCGCTCACCACTCGTTTCAATTTGGCGCCGCGGTGTCCTGGAAGCAGACGACGCACCTCCGTTTCTATAGCGACGGGGCGCATGCGCAGAGAGCAGTGGAAGTGCGATCAAGTGCGAAACATCCCCCTCGCGAGGGGCACAATCAAATGCAGAGCATTTCCGGGGCGCACGACGTTAAATAGTTTACGTTACGTTAATGTTGTTGCACTTGTGGCAACTGCTAAGGAAAGAGCGCTCGTCAGCAGTAATTTGAATGAGTCAAGGATATAAGGCGCGTTCTTAGCGTCCCATTCTATGTCGGCTTTGTGGCGCAGTGGGGAGAGCACCATGTACATTGCGTTGCGCCCGCAGGGTCGAGGGATCGAAACCTGGCGCCGGATAGTATTTTCTTTTATATAGTGTAGGAAGTGGTGCGGACTACGACTACGGACGTCAACGCGGGTGACATCGTGAGTTACTGAAATGCTTTGCATTTAAAACCTGAACTCCAATGCAGGAAATCTCCCTCCAACGTATGTAAGATGCCTTGGGCGATGGCATCGGCACACCTAAGAAGCTTCGTGTTCGCGCTTATTTGCTTAGTGAACGAGTCTTCCGTGCGGAAGCCAAAACGTCTGTTTTTTATGCTTTTACTAGACATTTCGTCGGTGACCGCATGTTTTTATCTATACACAAGGACGTGCTGACCAATGAAGGCCATCACATCGTAGCAGTCCAGGCAGTTTCTGGGAGGAATCACTGCTCAACCTACTGCATTTTTTTCTCAGCCGAAGTCTTCGGCGGCCCAGTATTCATCGTAACATCGTAACGTGCTTCATCGTAACATCGCTTCATCGTAACATCGTAGACGTGCCGGTGATAGGGAAATCGGCATCCAAGCGAAAACAGCACCTGCATAGCCTGAGAGACACGGGCTTCACGACGTGAACCGCTACATAATGCCATGCTGACCAATAGAGGCCACCATATCGTAGCAGTCCAGGCAGCCACAGATAGGAATCGCTGCTCAACCTACTGCATTTTTCTCGCAACCGGAAACTTCTGCGCCGCAGCGCTCGAACAGTCACGGGGGCTTCATCGTAACACGGCCAGCATGCCGGCGGCAGGGAAATCGACGTCGGAGCGACAACAGCGCCTGTGCGGCCTGAGAGACACGGAAGTCACGAAATGAACTGCTGCATAATGGCCTTCTGAGCACTAGAGGCAATCATATAAGAGAAGTCCAAGGTTCCCCTTTGAACCATTTCCTTTTCAACACTCCCCATTGTGTCCTCCCATTTCAACCCGGCTCGAAAGAACCCCCCGCTTCGTATTTCGCTATTTATCCCGCTTCCAGAATAGCGTACCCAGTTTATGAACCGTTAAAAAAGGTTTCATATAGTTTTCTCTTTATTTCCGTTTGTTCAGAGCGGCTGCGATAACATGCTGAGTACATCCAGAGCCTTTGACCGCTTTTCAAACCTGAGGTTCACTTTGAATCTACAGACGCAACATTTGGTTACTATTCAAGTCATACCAATTAACAAATGTGCACAACTTACACGAAAAAAGCAAAATACCTAAATGCGTTTTACTAAACGTATTTAGGTCGCTAAGGTCGGCCGGCGTCTGCCCTCGTTTGCTTTTGTATGGTCGACTGAACCTCATCGCTAGCTTGCTTAGATCACCCCCCCCCCCAAAAAAAAACACCAGGCACTTTTGTTTTATTACATTAAAGCGACGCCATCATGGCCGTGTCCCGACATAGTGTAAGGAGGGACTACTAACACATACGACAACGTCAACCAAAGGTTTATACACAAAGAATTATTTTTCCACACTGTAGGGATAACTCTCACTCAAACTTCAATTTATTCGCCAAAGGATGAGTTAATAACTAGTAAAAACTAAGCGACTCGTAGCAACTCCGAGCGCTGGACATCAACCCTCGTGCGGCCTCTATAAGTATTGTTCCTACGACGCAAGGCGAAAATATCCTCAGCACCGAAGAAGTTTTCGCCTTTGTCAATCAGGCGTGTCCATGGCAAAAGGAGCTGTCAGTTCCTCGTCACATATATCCGTCGTAGTGGTGACACTGTAGATATATT
>NW_027526407.1:3297338-3314198 GCF_048455015.1 Haemaphysalis longicornis | reverse complement strand
GGTTCTAAGTGAATGCCTACGCAACGGTTATATGCGCGTACAGTGGTCTCATATTCATTCAAGGAATTTTTACCTATCATATAACGCTTTGCATCCTTTTAACCTGGTCCCATGCAAATTTATTCTATGATAATCAACAGAAGGTGGTGTTGCCATATATTATTGCACGCCTTGATTGCAACACCACGAGATCAGAGGCACATTCATTGTAACGTTAGGTTAATACAAACTTTCAAAAGTCCCCAAGGAGCAAGGTTTCTTTCTATAAAAACAGCTTATACAGCACAATGCAGAGAAAGGTATCAAGGCAGTATTTGCTATCATGTAGCAACGGAATTTGGGTGTCTGTTGTTGGCATCCCATTTTCTTTGTATAAAAACCAGCGACCTTTGAATGCTATACGGCGGCAGTAAACTAGAAGTCAGATCGAGGAGTTTCGGGTTTTGCGTAGTAGATTGAATCATCACTACAGGCTGTTGCAGTAGTGTACTTGTAGGGGGTTCGGTCTTTAAAGAAAAATCATACCCAGACTTTTTTTTATTTCATTTGCCAGAAAAACCCAGCAAATGTTTTCTTTTCGTAGCCACAAACTTTCCGCGTCTGCTACCAGTAGCGTTCGCTGTCTGGAAACGCACGTCCTCATGCGCCACCGCAATAGCTTCTTCCTGTCACCGTTCTCTTTTTCAACAGTCTGGAAGACAGATGCAGAAAACTTCAATATATAATAAGAAAACTTATAACACCAGCCCGCAAAGTCGTGTTGACGCACTACCGTACACAACACATTGCAATGTCTTCTTGCGGCGTGCGACGAACGACCATAAAGTGGGGTATTTTATTCCTGCTTCCATAACTTCTCTTAAGTTTCATTCGTGCTTAACAAGCCCGTGATTGCACATTACGCAAGAATCACGTCTGCACACCTGACTGCCGTCTGTGTTACGTCGCGTTATAGAGAAACAGACAGTTCTCCTATTTTATGCTAAGACAGGCGAGATGGTGTATGTATTTCGGCTTTCTTTACTAAATCGTCCAAACGCCGAGAGAAAGGTGATACCATTCTTCATCAGTGTAATTTAACAAGAGCCAATGCCCGAGCACTCGCACCAGGCAGCGTGTACCGTGTTTATGTTACGCGCATTTCGCTTGTATATGATTTCGTTTTCAGTTCGCCGGCCTGTGACACCCACTGAAGGCTTCTCCTGGGCGCGGTTCTAAAATTATGGGCGCTCAATGTCAGGGTTTTAAGGAGTTTAGAGTGGGATTATTCCTGCTCTTCAACTACGAACCTACTATCCGCCCTATTCTTCAAAATCACGTAGACGGTTTGGTATTTTTGATTTCAAGATTTATACTGTAACTCAAGGGGTAAATTTGACAATATTGTTGCTGCTTTGGTGCATTTACAGAAAGCATTAAAATACTCCAAAGTTGCGATAAGGGATTGCTCAAATTCTGTTAACTGATTTGGAAACTTCGAAGTTTCATGCAATATTTTGCCAGTAAGGAATTGGTTTGTCCGAACAACTCACGCCAGGCGGCTGGTGTGTCTACCCTAAAAGGAGGAACAGCTCTTTTCACACACTAATCTACAAAATAAAAAGTGCGATGATTGGCGGAGGCCTTCTTGGAGAATCAACGACCTCTCGAGCCCGCGACGTCCGTGTGTGGCCTTGGCTACAACCGCGCACCGTAAGACCAAGTTGAGAGCAATTACACAGCTTCTCCAGCTGTAAACGCGTCTCGATTGCGTTTCTGCATAGCCCTCTAACACATTCTTGGGAGGCGATGTTCGCTCAGAGGGGCCCGCAGGTCGTTAATTCTGTAAGTTTCAGTTCGAACTCCTCGTAACTCTACGCGCTGATGCACCACCCCTGACGAGTTGCGGGCGTCCCATTATGAGTCTCCGTAATACGAAAAGAACCGAAGGTTTTGTCGGTTCGAAAGGAAGGTCAAATTTTAACCGCTTCTAGTTCTTCCTGGTGCCTACGAATGCTCCACAGCCGCTGCGTGCTCGCGTTCCTGTTCTGGAGATGAGGTAGCATTGTACAAAGTGTTTCCCAATCTTTCCTCGGCTGGAAAAGGGAGTACCATTTCTCTCCCTAGCGCCCGCGAGAAAATTTTTTCGAGCATGAAGATTTTGCTAACAATACTATTATTTTGTTTTTTTCTTTTCATAAGGTCAGTTTGTATATACCTGCCCTCGAATACTGTCACCTCTTTTGCAACTACCTGTGCCTCTACCGTCGGGCTCCACCGTCGTCCTCCAATATCGCCGAGAACGCCAACCTGATGGCAAGACAGTGCGTTCAGCTTCCATAAGTGTTTCCAGCCCTTCAGTATAGCGGCGACTGCATGGAAAAATATTTTGCGCAATTCTCAATAGCTTGTTTTTGCGCAGCCCTGCTGCAGTGTGTCTAGTTGTACGTAATTTAATGTCGCCTTCGAGCTTCACTTGTGTTTGAGTTTCGAATGGGGGAGAAGTGTTGCGCAAGTTTTGTGCAGCTTTTACAACGTTGGTGACATGGCATGTCTCCCAATTGCATCTCGGTACATCCTGCCGCACAACTTTATCGGTTCGATCGCATCGAGTTGAAATATCTCCGATAAGGATTTCGTATTCGTAAAGGCTGCCACTAAGGGATGCTCAAACGCACACGATGGATAGTCTCTTTTTTGCGTCCTGAAATTCGCAGTTAAACTGAATGACTTTTGTTTTCGACTCGCTTATCGGTTGCTTATTTAAGGTCGTTTTCCGTTCTCCTTCGTGACGCTTCCTTGTAACGGGCTTCTGCTGTCTTGTCCTTGCGTTCTGCCTCACCTTAAGCATTTCAGGATAAATGAGCTTGGTTTTTGGCAATGCCTTCTCCTTTTCGGAAACCTAAAAGATATTGCCTAACAAATCGCTTAATGTGATTCTTTGCTGTCACCTCAGCTTATTAAATGCAAACTTACAGCTAGTCGCCACTAAGCTGTCGGTGACAGCCTTGTGCACGTATGGCTGATGCGGGGATTGAGCAGTCAACTGCAGACCAAATACCCGGCAAGAAATCGGATTTCCCCAAACCTCAAGCCTGAGGTGACGTAGCAGGGCTCTTTCACATCACGCGGTCATCTTCTTAAGTTTACGGCCCAGTATCTGGCAGAAACATGGCGCTAGGCAGACAGTAGGCGCGGCTGCCCTAAGCGTGGTGCCGGCGTTAATCGCTCGTGATTCTACACGAATATGATAGTGTTTATTTGGCATATTCGGTGGAAGGATCAGCAGGTATTTTTATGCAGCTAGGATATGTGCATATTTGTAATTATTTTTTTTTGTTATCAAGTAATAACGGGTAATATGGCTTCCTTTCTACCCTTCGATTTACAGAATACATTTAAATTTTGAACTCTGCGGCTATATTCAAAAGCAAATGATTAAAGTGTAAATATATTCTTGAGGAAGTCAAAGTTGTGGCTCCAGTTCCGTTTCCTATTATTACTCCAACACCAGGTTTTGGTATTGTTCAAGGTTTAAGGTTTACTGAGTAAATATTCAATCTAGTAGATGACAAAAAGTTTTTGCTTCCACAATCACTAAAAACAAAGATGTCTGAAAACAGCAATCTTTAAATAAAGAAGAGTAAATCATCCCAGTGTGTCGAAGTGGCCGCCATGTCAGCTCCGTTCACATAGTTAGGCTGGGGAAAGACAAATGGCACAAACCATGACTGCATATGAATGGTGTTTGCAAGCGATTGGCAAAGAGTCAACCGGAACCAGAATATGGCCGCTAACGTCGTTGGTTTGTCGTATGGAGGTTGGAAAAGCATTATGAGGCACTAGTGTCAGAGTTGTATTCGTGTTGCATTCCCACTGACAAATAAAAAAAACAAAGAAACAAAGGTAAAATTTAAGAGCACGCATCGAGAAAATATTTGATAAAAAATATTGTGAAAATTGTTTTCTGCCCTTATGTACCAGCAGTAAACTTTAGCATTGACTAGGAGAGGCAATAACAAAAAAAAAATAATAAAGGTGCACCCTGTAGAGTAAGAACAGCATTCTGTTTGACTGGTCCTGAAGCGTTGTTAGTTTAAATTACGCCCCTTGATTCTGTAGAGCTGCAACATGAGCGAAGTTTAGTTTATGCAAATGCCTCCATTTGGGCAACACCCTGTGCAGTTAGTACCAAACATAGTGGTGAGAGTACAAGACAAAATATTAGCAAGAAATTTATTCAAGCACTGGTAAAAAAATTAAGACACAGTATTGCTCTACCCTATTTTTCGTCCAGGCCAACTCCTACACCAGACATAGACCGCTTGTAACTGTACATTACCCCACGCGAGGCTGACAGCTACTATTAACAATTTTATGATAAGGTCCAGCACTGTACAAGCCTGAATATATTGCAAAAGAAATCAGATGGCAGCTCATTTCCAAAAGCGGTATGGAGAAGAGGGATAATGTTATACAGTGAATTAGCCCTAAACTTTGTGACAGAGAAAAATGCGGCTGAGTATGGGCCAGACTAGCCGGTATAAAGAGCCCAAAAGCACTCGTGTAAAACTACCATCTTCCCCAGGAGAGGGAGAACACTACATGAGAAGCAATCTGTGCTGAAGGCTTCGCAAAACTTCTGTTTGGTCAGCATAAGTGTTATACCGAAGTAAGGCGTACTTGGTTGTAACACTGGAAGATGGGGATATAAATGAAGCTAACTAGCTTGGGTGATACCGAGGTGTAACAGCGCAAAGGTGGTTCAGGGAAGGAGTTAGCGGTCGTTAGGCTGCTACCGCTGCATACAAATGTGTACGCCTAGCTTATACTGGGTAGTAACTACGAAGACAAACGAAAAGCAAGATCCCTAATTTATTCTAGCGATACAGCTAACGGAACTTCTTCCTGAATACCGCAAACCAACATATTTACCGCGTCGGTGTATTTTTTTGTTTATTTTTTTCTGAGCGTAAGTTGTCCGTTCTTGTAACAGTATTTTATTTGAGCCTAACATGGCTGTGACACATTCCGACCGAAGTATAAGCACGAATATAACAGCAAAGTCTGAAAGCGTGATTGAACGAATAGCCCTCCACACGAAAAATTGCACATTAGTCACAATGCTGGAGTTGCGACACCACAAGCACCTTTATTATAGATGCGAAATATATATGCGCGTACGAGGGCTACCCGATGTGTGATGTGCGTTTTATTCAGCTTCACTGGTAATTCATACTCAATTAGCTGAAAGGTTAATTTTCGGGTTTGTCGGTTTATCATAAATCTTTTGTGCCATTTATGGTGGCACGCTATTTCAGGGGCGTATATTGGAAAGATATTCTGGAACTTACACACGCCGCATTGATCATTTAAATATAGGGAATGCTGGCACAGTAATGGTGTTAAACTCTCAAAGGCATAAAAATATATGACATTTTAAATTAAGGGTGCATTCACTGGAGGTGTGCATAAGCTCGCAGGGATGCACCAGGCTCTTTTTTTCGGCGGCATAAAGAAAGTACCATTTGCATCCTAAAGCGAAGTGCAGAAGAACGTTTGCACGGTTTGAAATATTGATAGCAATTACAGCTAATATACTGATGACAGCGGGACAGATGCTTTTGCAAAAAAAATCGATGCTTTGGTCGTGAAAAGCGCCTCACAAAAACTTTACATGAGTGTCCAGATTTAACGAGTTCCATCTCTCTCTGCCTGATTATCTGTGCAAAATCTGGAGAGAAAATAAGAACAATATTTTCAAAGTAGCAAGATAAAACCATAAAAGAAGATGTGACGGTGTCGCTTAGAAAGCTCCCGTGGGGGCAATAACAAGGTCCACATGGCGACAGGGAAAATGTAAAAAATGATTGCGGGCAGGTTCAAAGGTTGCCGAGACAAGGCAAAATTGAACATACGAACCAAATACACTAAAAATATATTTACCGAAAAAATGTATAAAAACCAAAAATAATGCAAAACACGAAGCCAACGGAATGCTGGAAATCCTTTGTGAATAGCAACCAAAGTACAGTAGCGAAAGAACAAGGCTTTTCTCCTAAAAGCCTGTCGACAACATTAAATATATACGCACATCTAGATTGTAGGAACAAACATAATAAGAACAAAAGTAATAAGAACAAACGTAAACATGACTTTTCAATGTTCTAAAATATATCCAGAGAGGGCGAAATGACGGGGTTGCCTTAAAAACTTCAGTATTGTGTAAAAAGGGCTAAAATTGGGACACATGAAAGACACACTGCAATCTTGCAGATACCACAGTTGCTCAGACAAAAAAAAAAGATAAAAACCAGTTGGAATTCACGCCAGGTTTTAGTGCAGCCGCAGGTCTAAGGGGAAACAAACATAAAATGCGATCTTTCTGAGCAGCAATAATGTACGCGTTAGTGGCGAGCCCAGTTATTGAAATAGGACATTTTGCGAAAAAAAATTAAGAGAACCCGTCTCGAAACGTACTTTCAACGTGTGGAGGGGAAGAAATCTTCCCCTCTACACATAAACACTAATCAACCTCAAAACCTGGTTTCCTCCTCATAAAAGACCACTACTGCGCATCAGCACCACCTTACCAGGCGTCACGTCAAAACGTGCCACCCCCACATGTGCCCTGTACCAAGGGGGAATGGCACGTATACATGAAACCTTCGCTAACAGCACGCACCTTTACACAGATGGATCCATTCTCCAAAGCACCGGAACAGGCGCAGCTGCTTGCATTCTCCTATCCCTATACGACAATCATACCGGCCATATCACCTTTACTGCTAGCAGCCCTACGTCTGGCCTGTAACATGGCAAAAGACCACCTCCCACTTGACTCTATAGCCATCTTCTCTGACTCAAAGGCTGCATTATAAAATATCCTCTACCCCAACCATGCTGCCCCATGCATCCACAGCCTAATTAGAAAGATTTGCGAACTTGAAGAAGAAGGGTGCAAGGTCACTTCCAATTTGTCCCAGGACATATATGTCTCCAAGAAAATCAGAAAGCGGATGGCCTGGCCCGTGCTGCCTACAACTCTCACCAACAGTCTTTGGACGTCTTCCACATCGCCGAGGCCCGCAACATTATCAAACGACACCTCAGAGCTTCCCACCCTGACCTCCGAGTCTCCCACAGATGTCCTCCCCATCCCCTCCCAGCCCTCGGCCTGTTACAAAAAGACCGTTCTCTCCTCCATCGCCTCAGGACAGGCTGCTCCTCGAACACCGAGCGCAGACATCGGCTACAAAACACAGGTTCCCCCTTGTGCCACCTACGGCATGGCGCAAACGAGACCATTCAGCACCTCCTCTGCGAATGCCCTCACATTGACGCCACTCACACCTCTGTCATCAACGCACTGGGAAGACTCAGACTAACACACCCCACAATTCGAGACATGCTCTTTCCAATTGAATCGGACTCCACCCGCCTCAAAGTAGCGTCCCTCATCGTAAAATTCTTCGAAGCCTCCGGTCTCTCTGAACTCTTCTAAGCTCAACCTTACCTACCCTCTCTCTACCCCTTTCCACCCTCTACACTGCTTCACCTCCCACCTTACGTAACCAAACCCCAGTTAAGGTGTCCTCTCTGAGAGACACTTACCAAATTTTTTCCTCACAACCTTTCCTCTCTAATAACCACAAACATGAACAACGAAATGTTTGTTTTTACAACTTTTCAACAAGCTTGTCTCACCATACCACGCCATGAGGCACGTCAACTCTCCGTTCTCTTGAAGCCAACAAAAGAAAGTCATTTGCTGGAGTAGGCAGGCTAGCCCTAAAAAACAAATATTTTAGCCGTAAATTTAGAATTGAACATTCTAGTGTTAACATATACAAGGGACAATATAAATGCGCTCAAACGTTTCAATCGTCATGCGAATTGAAAAAGGTGCTGTGCTGATTGTGTCGAACAAATTCCGGAGTTTTAGTCCCTTCCAAACAAATATGCCAAAACCTATCCACACTCCCCAAGAATGGCGCTCATTATTTCGCAATTTATTTACGTGTGAATCGGTGTCGGCAAAAACAAAATAGGTATGACCACACCTAACGGCTTTCACTGCTTTGGGAGATGTTTAGATGAAATGCTTACTGTGTCCACTGGGATAATTATTTGTCACGTCTTTCAAAAAATAAATTTGTTTTGGTACGACCAAATCCTTATACACTGGGTACCTATTGTGTCATCTTTCTGCGTAATTTGTGATAACTTTGAGGACTCATCAGTACTAACAAATATTTTTAGGCGACGAAATCTCATTGCGGTTCTGTATAATTATCGCGCCGCAGGTGTTAGAGCGCACTGACAAAAAAATTTTGCATCTTGTTTTTTTTTGTTGCGTTAAGTAGCTAGTGACCTCTTAAAACCTGTAGAAACCTCATTTGCTTGAATGTGCGACGGTTGTTTAATTAGAGGCTTTTTAAATGCGGCCAGTCGCAGTTTCGGTTTGAGTGAGTGCCGCGAAACGATGGATTTTGTGGATTTTGTGTGAACAAAGCTGACCACGTGACCGTCGGAGGGATATCACAAAGCAGAGCCGCCGTAGCACTGTCGAATCCACATCGACGGCAGTTTGTGCGAATGCCCCCACGTACTGATGTCGTGGGGCGCTTAATTAAAAAGCGACCGTGGATGTGACGCAGGCGCTGCGAGTGCAAATGCTACCGTGGCTAAAGAACGACGCGCGACGCTCGAGACGGTGGGTGGCAAGACGCGCCCTGGGAGCAGCCGGCCGGTCTGCCTACAGGTCCGCCTACAGATGTGTTCGGCTCAGCACTGCGGCGGATATTCGAATGCCGCTCTCGTAAGCGGTGCAGATGACAATTTTTAATGCAACCCGCCATAGCATCATTAACTCCTTTCTCCTGTAATCCACAATGGTCGGGACTTGGGGACAATTTCGTGCAGCGGTAACAAGCTATCACTCGAGCTACCTGCACCGGCTTGGGCCACTTCGCGGGCGTGGCCGCCGCCTGTACAGCGACCGTGCGGCTAGCTCAGTGGGCTTTTCGTGCTTCCGGCGCGTTTTCGCATCCAATGGTAGTAAACAGTAATAGAAACAGAGTGCTGGGAATCGCTGTAGAACTTTGGTCGCGGCCAGCTGCCCGATTAGCTGAAGAAATCACGGCGCCTCCGCCGCCAACGATCTGGTCGTTCGTTCTCGAGAGCAGAAGATCCGCCCTCCGGCCCTCCGATTGGAGCGGCGAGCCAGGCGAGCCGGCGAAAAACGCCGGCAGTGCTGAAGCGGCGTGTTTGGATGTTGTTTATTTACACAATATTCTCGGGATGTCGATTGCGCGTGGTTCTCTGCTGGCTGATTTTAAATATGTTCTAGGCTGTATTCGCCGCTGATATTTTGCAGATGATGTATTAGTGTTCCCACCAATCTATCTCCGAAGTTATCTGGCCTTCAAAATTTTGTGTCAGTGCCTCTTTAATACCATAACGCTAAATGTTTCCACAAATGTAAGGAACTGTAGTGCTTGGAAGCGAGGAGCTACGGTGGTGGACTCAAACATTTTCTACACTGGGGGCAGTTTTGTTGTTGACACTGTTTTAAAACTAATTCAATTCCATCTGAACGCACATTTCACATACTTTCAATAACCTACAAAAATCGCAGGCCTTCAGTGGGCCACCACTCCTTCGTTGCAGAGAATGAATGTAATTTCAACGATTGTTAAAAGAAGGGTTTTGGAACCGAGAGAAAAAGGGTGGACCATACTTCACACATATACATCATTTTATAGAGCATTAAGGCGTATGCTGAGATTGTGCAAAACACTCTTAAGGCTACAAAAAAAAAAGGAGTGTAACCACATTTGTACAATTCACCTGGCTTTTGGGTGATATTAGAGAAGGCGTACACTTTACGGTGGGGAGTCAGAACAGCATTTTACGCCTTGTAATCGAGTCGTTGGTGTCGATACGAACAGACAAAAATACATTTCTAAATGCCTGTTATATTTCTGCTTGATTCACGAAAGAATAGTTAAGTTTCATCAGTTCTGACAACAGAAAATTTGAGGGACTACCACTTACTGGTGTGCTGTAAAAATGAAATAAGAACTGTTATTAGCATAAGCACAAGTTATCTCAATACGAAGGGCCGTATTGCCTCGGAATGAGAAGCTATGGAGGTAGACTTGAATACCTTTTCCAAACCATGGGCTGGGAGAGGGGAGATATTTTACCCCACATGGTTTACTACTAGGTATATAAACGTATTTATTGTGTGCAGCTACCACACACAAATACGAATTTTGTTCCCTTTGAAAACCCTGCCGAAAAGTTCAAGTGTTGAGGTCGGCAGTCCCCACATTAGCCGCACTAACTGGGGTTAACGCTCGGAATTACTTGGTTTAGATCCTAGAATGTGGGTGCAATGATCATGCACCACCCATATCAAAACTATAGAACACCTTCGTTAGGAAAAGGTGGCTGTATAACTGTTTATTGAGTACATTCTACACACAACTATCACACTTTTCCCACAATTCAAATAGGCTATAAAATATTGACGAGCAACAGTAGACCGAGTATATAGGTACGTTACCTTACAAATATGTCTGCTCTCCTTGCACCTACCTCTAATAGCTGACAGACATTTGCTGCAGTCCGCTGGCTACCGCAAAATGCAAATCTTTAAGCGGAAACTTTTGAATTAGGCAGAAATATGTCCGGTCATACCAGTCAACAGGACGGTTTGACTTGTTTCGATTGGCTGATTCGGACAATTCGAAAAAAATCGTTTATAGCTGACGCGGAGTTTCAAAAGCGCTTTACGTAAGTGTTTAAAAATGCCGGAATTTTATTACCTACTAGAATCATTTTCACGCCTGTTCCACACCATTGTTCTTTCTTGGTCTATAAGGATGTCGGCCCAAGCAGTGATTGTGTGATGGCACTTCAACACGTGCTGTAGCATTTGCAAACGATTAGAAGGAGAATTGTGTGTGCATTGTTGGTATCCACTTTAGTACCTTTAAAAATATACTTTAAGCATATCAACAAACCTTTAATAAACTGCGGAAATATTGTGCTATATTTTAATTGATTTAAAAAAGAATTTTGCAGCGTGGGCTACACTGGCCGAGGTTGAGCAGTTTTGCGGCACGTGGCGGCCTGATGATCATGCGAGGGGTGGGCGGGTGTGGAACCGTTGTCGCGTGTATCACAGCAACACTGTGCTGCCAAGCGCGGGACGTGGTGGACGGCTCCACTTGATGATCATGTGAGGGGTCGGCGGTTGTGGAACCGATGGCTCGTACATCACCGCCACACCAGCCTGCGCCTGTGGAACCAGCTTAGCTCTGGGGCGATTGGTGAAGCTGGGAGCTGCTTGATATCTATACATGTGTCACATAATGCGTTTAAAGCATGTCGGTGTCATTCAAGCCGCAGCAAGCATGATAATAAAGCTACTCCTACACAGCCAGGAAAGCTAAAAATACCCACCTGAACCTTAACGCACGCTGCGTATATCCTGGCAAAACTAACGAAAAAAAAAGAAAATTCGGGCGACTAACGCTAATTTGTGGAATAAATATTTTCTTGCCTAGGAACAGCATTACTGAACCTGTCCCTTCGTGCAGATATGTGGGTTGCGCACTGTTTTGGGATGACTAGCTACGTGGGAATACTTGCACAATTTTTACGAGGGGGGATGTTTTCTATTTTACGACTTTGAAAGCTTTATTCTTGGGCCTAAAAAACTGACCACCGAATACACAATTTACACCCTCTGAACATCCAACCAAAAATTGAGAGTGGGCAGACGGCCACCAACGTTTTCGCTGGAGAAAACGAGTGTGTTTCCACCCATAACTACAAGTAAGGGGGTTGATGGCCCAACAAAAGGGTGTAATCAGCCCCAATCCCTCGAAATGCAAGTATATAACATAATTTAATACCATTATCATCGTAAACTACACCTAAATTTCCTCAAAAAGCTTGAGGATAGGTGGTAGAAAAGTGGTGAGAGGTTTTACAAAACTGTTTGTCAGTTTCAATACACTAATTCTTAGCTACAAACATTTTTTTTCAGAAAAAAGGGTGAAGCCCGACTGAAACATCGGACGTTTTCTATAGGGTGTGGAAACGATGTTACGGCGTGTTATTCATTAGGGTGCAACAGTGAATAAGGCGACATACGTAGAAGATGTTCATGTTTGCCACTGTAGCGTCTAACCTCAAAGTAGAACGGCTCCCTCCATATCTTGACCAAATTATTTTTCGCAATTAACAGTAGTTACATAATATTCAACACCATGTAAACAAGAGGTAGTACCTGAAAATTCAATTCTGCGTCGCTCGGCTGAAACGAATTTGTCTTCAAATGTAAGCAGAAGGATGGCTTTTTTTATTGTATATGTGGTTTTCTGGTATTTTAAATAATATATGTCTGAAACGCATATTGTTAAAATGCCTGGAATGTACACACTAAATATTTTGCGGGCTATTTTCTCTTCAAAAGCCAGGAAAAGTGTTCGATGGTTCTTGTATTCTTGTATTTTTTTTCTGCCAACACCGTGCAGCACATTTTTTAAGAAAAACCTTGTACACCGTATAACCACAAAAAGATTGTCGTTAGTAAAAACAAGGCGAATTCCAGGCATTCCCATTCACATAGTGGACAAGCGAAACCACTCGGAAACCCCCCAAACTGCTTCATATGTAGAGTATAGCGACAAATTATCGTTCGTGTAACACGCAGAATGGAAATTCCTCATGACAAAAAAGGAGCGAGCAGAGAGAGAAACCCAATTCTCCCTAAACTTGAACGCTGGCCTTGGAATCGGTCGATTCTACAGTTCTACACTAGCGGAGAAGTACGTTTGCATTGTGTTGCCCAGGAATTATGTGCCACTGCTTCGGGAAAGCGCAATCACGCAATGTATTTCCTTTTGACTGAGGCCACAATCAAACAAAAAGAACAAAACTATAGAAAAATCTTGCACGAATCTCCTGAGTGAGCTACAACAGCGCGATTTGTTTGTTTTTCATATGTCTGGCGGCCAGTTCCAACAAAACAACGGTGTCGATCGTTGTATCGACACCGTTTACCGCCAGTTCAAGCTGCGCCATTTGTTCGTAGTGTGCAGCGTTTTGGCTGCGGAGCTGGCTGGCAGGAACACCAGAAGGAGCAGCATGAGCAGCGCAGCACTCAGTTGGTGGCGGTCTACGCAAACAGATGCCGCCTGTAGCGCCAGTTCTCTGCTCTTGTGTACAGGGACTGTTTTCGAGCGCACGGCCGCCCGCTGGCTGTGCCCCGCTATCGCTCTTCTTGCCCCGCGTAGACCATTTATGCCGCGTGTTTCTTGAGTAAAGTTGTTCCCGGCGGCGAGGCTACGCCTCGACGCTGCTTGAACCTGGTTTTGAATAAAGTTGATCCCTGCTGCGAGGCTAGGACGCGAGGCTCCCGCGTGCGTCCGCATTTTACTGAACCGGGTTGTTTTCGTGGTGTCCAATTACGGGGTGTGTTTTTATTGGTAGTTCTTTTGCTCACGCCAACGGGCGAAGCTCAAGCATAAAGAACTCCGCTTTAAGAATAAATACATTGGTCGATTTCGGATAATCAGGTGCTCAAGGAAAACTTTTACAGCAAGAGAAAATCACAGTCGATTCTGCACCATGCGGTAAACGGTCGTTTTCTTTTGATGGCAACATGAGACGACTTCAATCCTTGCTCCTCGGTCTCTGCCAGCCAGAACTAACGACAGCTGTCCAAGGTCGCCTCTCGTGTACGCTGTGAGACAGCCCAAGCTGAGTACTGTTTTTCAATCTCTGAGAGCAACGGCTTGCGTTGGGCAGTTTCCTAAAGGCTTGTGTATACATTCGGTGGAGGCAACACAGTTTTACTCAAGTTTTACTCAAGGCAATTTTACTCAACGAGAAAGCTGTTGGGAGGGCAGAGCTGTGATTCGCCGTAATGGGCTGTGGCGCCGTTATCCGCTCACTGCTACCATTTGATCATCCTGTTCGCCTCTCTTTCTTACTGCTCTTTTGATTATTTTAACGGCGCTTGTTCATTGCAAAATGAAATCACCCGCGTTTCCTATGCTCGCGCGTCCCCTGCCTGGACCGCGCGAGGCGGGAGTTCTGTTGTTTTTGCGCTTGCTTTCATCCCGTACGACCGGGCGCCTTACCGCAGAGATTGTTATACGTCGATTTTGGCGGCCACCTTTTCGCGTCATATTGTAAAAAATAACCCAACGAACATTGCTAACTACATGGACGCGCGGCTGCCACACATATATAGACAGATTTCGCCGTAAATGTACGGGTAGTTTTCTTTGCGCAATACAAGCGGCAATGGCGCAGGTGTTTTGAACGGTTATTTCTACATAAACGGGTTGTTTTTTGAAGTCCCTATTTGGGTTTTTTACTAAGTAACAGCATTGGGCTCAAGTTGGTCTGTTGTCTTGCGCGCCGCCTGATTCCGGCAGTCTCTAAATATTGTGACAGCAAACGAGCTGCGACGAAAGGGTGAGCCTCTAGTAAGTGCTGTGCACCTAATTTCAGGGCGGGCTTGGTTCACACGGAAAGCACAGCCAGCAGTTGGAAGGTACACAAATTAGTCTGGCAGGTCGGAAGGTCCGAAAGCAATGCCCGATAAGCAATTCAGTTCACGTACCATCGCGAAGTGATTCTAGCGTCTCCAACAGCAGCAACAGCAGCTCCCACCAGCCACAACAGAGCATCAGCAGTCGCTGCTGGTGACTGCGCCCAAAGGCGCCCTAGAGCCTTGGTGGAGGATAGCGGCAGTCCTCTTGAAAGTGGTCCGTGAACCAGGCGTCACACCAGGTCGTTTCGACGTATCCGCGACCTTTTGTCCCGCTTGTCTTCCAGCCGTCGTCGTTCTAGCCTCCAAGATCACGCACGCACGTCCACTCTTCATTTCCGTCATCACTACAGTTTCCGCTAGCTCAAATAGATGGTCAGTCACCCGCGTGGCCATTCGTCACATCATTGTCATCTGGAGATTGTTGTTTTGTGACAAAAGTTCAGGAGAGTATTGGTTTGGGCGAGTTGGTACATTTGGCGTATTGAAGCACAGCAAAGACGAGGACAGGAACACAGACGACGACACACAGAGCGCAAACTTCCTACTTTAATGACACAAAAAACCCAACCACCACATATGTAGCGCTCATTATCAGCCACCATACCTCATTTGAACCAGCCAGGATGTAGTCAATATCACAACATCACAAATAAAACTGCTGAGACGTATAACATTGTCAAAAGACGATAAAAGTATAGAACGCAAGTACACCGATAAAGCCCGCTACAAACAAGAACGAAGAATTTTTTCAAATGGAAACTTGCCAAATTCACGCAAGGGCAACCAGAAGATGCATGCGCGAAAGAGAAACGCCCTGCACAAGAATTCACGGATTTGACCTTAAAAATTCTCTTTTGCCCCGAGAGCAACCGACGGCTTCGAAATGCAGTTATCCCTTAAATCAGCGACAAAACAACTATTCCAATCAGCGACAAAACAACTATTCCACTAGTCTCTAGTAAGAAGCCGAAATTGGCAACGGGTCACAGTGCACTCGCGCACAGCATGTAGTCAGTTAAAAATAAATCCAATTGCATGATGGCTTACCACTCCTGTTGCCAGGCATGGAATATAGAAGCGGATGCAAAGTGTGTTCTCACACTGTCGAAGGTCGAAGTGAGTACCTTGCTATATGCATCTCGTTGAGCATATTGCTTGTATTGACTCGCGAGGCACGCATGCAGGCAACCGTGTGAGTGCGCCGTCCTCGCTACGTCGGGCTCCGCAAAATGGCAGTACTTGTACGTGCTAAGCACGACTGTGAAACACGTGACTGTGTTTCACGGTACAAACTCTACCTCACCGAACGCAAAGTAGTTCCTTGAGTCCAATGTGAGTGCGACGCCACCAGTTAGAATCTGATTGAAATGGAGCAAACGATGCACGCCGGTGTTTTTTTTTTGTCTTCAGCGTGCGTGGGAAGTGGCTTAAGCCGCGCCATGTCCGTGGCGCATCGGCCATGTCTGTGGCCATTTCCAGTGTGCCAAGCGAAGAAATTGACAGCTTAAGTTTCCAACAAATACCACCTATATGCAGCGTCAACTTTCACATACGGTCGTTCTCTGGCAGCAAATATGAGAGAGCAAACAAAACGCTTAACATCAGTTTGCAAATCCAGCCAGTAGAATTCTAAAATTCGTCGAGCAATCTTGCGAACGCCTGCATGTCGAGGCGTGACGCTCACAGCGGCATCTAGCCCGATTCTTACATAAAACCTAACGGTGATTCAATTACAGTAAAAAAGGAACATAAGTTGTTGGGTGCGGTGTTTGACGAAAAACTCACATTCATCCCTCACATAATACGACTCAAACAAAAATTTTTAAAAACAATCCATATTCTGAAAGTCTTGTCTCGCCAATCGTACGGTGCGAACAAACAACTGCTTCGCCTTTATGCCGCTATGGTAGGGTCACGGTTGGACTACTACGGAAATGTTGGGTATGGGTCACCCATGAAAACAATACTTAAAATGCTCGACCCAGTGCCTCAATTTGGCATTCACCTTTCTTGCTGCGCATTACGTACTAGTCCTGTCCGCAGAATGTATGTAGAGTGCGGCAAATGGTGCTCATCAACAGGTGTCATCACCATTGGTGCTCATCAAAGGAAATGGTGCTCATGAACGGAAAACCATTCCTTTAAACCGATTTTTAATGATACATCCACATCTCAACCCTTTTTAAACAGCCAATCAAACACCCATCTCCCACTTATCTTTTAGCACCATGGAATATTCGCCCTGTATCATGTGCCTTGTCTTTCTTATAATACCATAAGAACAGGGCACCAAGAAC